>NW_023416346.1:112043090-112341340 GCF_014108235.1 Myotis myotis | reverse complement strand
AACAGCATTTGACATGGTCCTGCGCTACAGATTGACAGGCATACAGGATCTACCTAATACATAGTCACAAACCCAAACAGGCAGCCAAAATGAGAAGACAAAGAAACAACTTCCAAATGAAAGAATAAGAGAATTCTCCAGGAGAAGAGATAAATGAAGCTAAGATAAGAAATTTATCTGGAACAGAGTTCAGATATGAGAAAATATATATACCTATGAAAACAGAAATTGAAAATGACATAGCACAAATAAAGAACACATTGGAAGGAATACAGAGCAGGTTAGGGGAAGCTGAGGATTGAATCAGTGAATTAGAAGACAGCGTTGAAAAAAATCACTCAATCAGAGAACCAAAAAGAAAAAAATAATAATTAAAAAACAGGAGGACAGCTTAAGGGAGCTGTGGGACAACATGAAACATAATATTAGAATAGTAGGCATGCCAGAAGAGGCAGAAAGGAAGAAGGGAATAGAGAACATATTTGAAGAAATAATGGCAGAAAACTTCCCTAACCTGGTAAAGGAAAATGTCACACAAGTTCGGGAGGTACAGAGAACACCAAGCAAGAAGAACCCAAATAGGTCCACACCAAGACACATCATAATTAAAATGCCAAAAAATTAAAGACAAAAAGAGAATCTTAAAGGCAGCAAGAGAAAAGAAAACTGTCACCTACAAAGGAGCTCCGACAAGGCTGACACCTGATTTTCTCATCAGAAACTCTACAGGCCAGAAGGGAATGGCATGAAGTGTTCAAGGTAATGGAAAGCAAGGATCTGAGACCAAGATTACTATATCCAGCAAGGCTATCATTCAAAATAGATGGTCAAATAAAGAGCTGCCCAGACAAAAAAAAAAAAAAAATGTCTAAAAGAGTACATCACCACCAAGCTAGCATTACAAGAAATCCTAAAAGGACTGCTATAATGAGAAGAAGACACACAGAGAGAAAACTAGGCATACAAAATCAAAATGGCAATAAATTAATACCTATCAATAATAACCCTAAATGTAAATGGATTAAATGCTCCAATCAAAAGGCATAGGGTAGCTGAATGAATACAAAAACATGACCCAACTATATGCTGTCTACAAGAGACCCACCTCAGAACAAAAGAGATACACAGGATGAGAGTGAAGGGATGGGAGAAAATTTTCCGTGCAAATGGAAAAAAAGGCTAGAGTAGCAATACTCATATTTCACAAAATAGACTTCAAAATGAAGGCCATCACAAGAGACAATAGAGGTCACTACATAATACTAAAAGGACTAATCTAACAAGAGGATATAACCCCATAAACATATATGCACCCAGTACAGGAATATATATATGAATAAATATATGTACAAATATATATAAATCAATATATATAAATGTATATAAATAAATATATATATATATAAATATATAAATATATATATATAGAATAATATATATTATTGAAATATTTTTTTCAGGCCTGGTGCACAAAAATTTGTGCACTCGGGGGCGGGGTGGTGTCCCTCAACCTGGCCTAAGCCCATTTGCAGTCCAGGACCCCTTGGGGGATGTTGACCTGTCGACTTAGGCCCACTCCCCGCGGGATCAGGCCTAAGCTTGCAGTCAGACATCCTTCTGGCAGCCAAGGATCCCTCAGGGGATGTCCAACTAAAGGCTTAGGCCCCCAAGGGATTGGGTCTAAACCGTTAGTTGGACATTCTTAGTGCTGCCACGGAAGTGGGAGAGGCTCCTGCCAACACCTCTGCGCGGATCAGCCATGAGCCAGCTTCTGCCTGAGTGGCACTCCCCATATGGAAGTGCACTGAACACAAGGGGGCAGCTCCTGCATTGAGCGTCTGCCCACTGGTGGCCAGTGCACATCATAGCAACCGGTCACTCTGCCGTTCAGTCAATTTGCATATTAGCCTTTTATTATCCTATCTAATAAAAGAGAAACATGGTAATTAGCCCTACATCCACTACCCTTCCCATTGGCTAATCAGGGTGATATGCAAATTAACTGCCAGCCAAGATGGCGGCCGCCAGCCAGGCAGCTTGAAACTAACATGAGGCTTGCTTGCTTCAGTGACTGAGGACTCCAACGTTCCTTGCCTGCCTTGCTGGCCTCTGAGCTTGCAGTTTGAAACAGTGTTACAAATATGGAAGCTAAACAAAACCCCAGAAACCTGCTTTCAGCCCGCCGGGATCTCAGAGCTGGAGTTGATACAGTGTTTCGATTATAGAACCGAAACAAACCAAATACCTGCTTTCAGAAGCCAAGGCCTAAGAGCTGGAGCCAAGCCTCAGAGCTAAACCTGGCCCAGAACAAAAAAGGAAAAAGAAATAAAGGAGCAGTTGGGAGCTTCAGTCACCCGCCAGCCTGAAAACAGACCTCAGCCCCTCACCCAGACTGGCCAGGCACCCCAGTGGGGACCCCCACCCTGAAGGGCGTGTGACCAGATGCAAACAGCCTTCATCCCCTCACCCAGGTTGGCCAGGCACCCCAGTGGGGACCCCCACCCTAATCCAGGACACCCTTCAGGGCAAACAGGCCAGCCCCACCCATGCACCAGGCCTCTATACTTTATAATAAAAGGGTAATATGCCTCCCAGCACCGGGATCAGCGTGACAGGGGGCAGCACCCAAACCCCCTGAATGCCCTGCGGCTCTCTGTGTAACAGTGGGCGGGGCCACAACCTCCCTATTTGCCATGCTCTGTTCATGACAGGGGAAGGCGCCCCAAACCCCTGATAAGCCCTGCTCTGTGCCTGATAGGGTAGAGCTCCCCAACCCCCTGATCCTACCTGCTCTGTGTGTGACAGGGGGCCGTGCCCCAACTCCCCTATCGGCCCCACTCTGTGAATGACCATGGGGAGCTCCTCAACCCACTGATCGGCCCTGCTTTGTGCGTGACAGGGGGCAGCGCCCCAACCCCCTGATTGGCCCTGCCCTGTGCGTGACAGGGGGTGGCGCTGCAACCTCGCCATGGACCCTGCATTGAGTGTGACAGAGGGCAGTGCCCCAACCCCCCAATCGGCCCTACCCTGAGCGTGACTGAGGGTGGCATCACAACCTCCCATTCCGCCCTGCTCTGTGCATGACAGGGGGCGGCACCCCAACTCCCCAATCAGCCGTGCTCTGAGCCCGACCAAGGGCTGCACCTAGGGATTGGGCCTGCCCTCTGCCATCCGGGAGCAGGCCAAAGCCAGCTGGGCGTTATCTCCCGAGGGGTCCCAGACTGCGAGAGGGCACAGGCCGGGCTGAAGGACCCCCCCTCCCCCTCAAATGCACAAATTTTTGGGCACCGGGCCTCTAGTAAGTTTATAACGGTCTTTATTACCCATAAATGAGTGAGATCATGTGGTATTTTTCTTTCATTGACTGGCTTATTTCACTTAGCATAATGCTCTCCAGTTCCATCCATGCTGTTGCAAATGGTAAGAATTCCTTCTTTTTTACAGCAGCAGAGTATTCCATCGTGTAGATGTACCACTGTTTTCTAATCCATTCATCAACTGATGGGCACTTAGGCTGTTTCCAGATCTTAGCCGTGGTAAATTGTGCTGCTATGAACATAGGGGTGCATATATCCTTTCTGATTGGTGTTTCTGGTTTCTTGGGATATATTCCTGGAAGTGGGATCACGGGGTCAAATGGGAGTTCCACTTTTAGTTTTTTGAGGAAACGCCATACTGTCTTCCATAGTGGCTGCACCAGTCTGCATTCCCACCAGCAGTGCACGAGTGATCCTTTTTCTCCACATCCTCTCTGTTAACTTATTTTTTGAGGTAATTTTTAATTAGTGGTGTTTCAAAAGAAAGTTTATTTAGATTCAGAATATAAGTGTATGAATGACGTGGATCACACATTGTTGTGTGCCAGGTTCAGGAATGAGAGCTTTGTTTCAAGAAATAATGTACACGTTGAAAATCTTTAGATCACTTTTGTGATCCTGAACATGACCACATGGCATTAGAAGGAGGATATCCTTGCTAATGGGAAAAGAAAGAGCCATGCTGAAATAGACGTTATCGCAACATAGGGAGAAAAAAGTAAAGGTTATTAAATTATGGTTTTGCCTTACTCCATTCTGACTTTCTTGTCCTAAATTTAAAAGTTATGTAACTGGATGTGCTTAAATTATTCCAGAATGGGTGCGTTTAGGGGAATGGGAATTTGTGTGGTCAATGTGAAGACCTTACAGAGATACCTAAAAATCAAATTAAAATGACATCAACATATTATCCAGCAATCCCACTACCGGCTATTTATCTAAAGAAAATGAAGCCACTAACGTGAAGGAATAACTGTGTCCCCATGTTCACTGTAACATTATTTACAGTAGTGAGGACATGGGGAAAAAAAAACAGAAACCCTAGGTGTCCTTTGATGAATGAGTTGAAAGAGAAATGAAATACACACACACACACACACACACACACACACACACACACACACGGATATATCATTCAGCCATGAAATAGAAAGACATCCTGCCATTTGTAGCAGCATGTGAAGAACTGTATGGCATTATGCTAAATGAAATGAATGATCATTTAGCGGTGTTCTTTTAAAGAAAGTTTGTAACCCCTGGAAAACCGCTGGCACAGATGTCAGACTGATTAGAACCTGGGAAGTCTCAGGGAGGGCAGGGCCTCAGTCTAATGTGGGTGATCTCCATTTTGCACAGAGAGGGACTAGGTCTTTAACAAGAATCAATCCAATGTGAAGACGTGACGATCCTGAGTTTCAGGAGGAAAACCTAGGGGGCCCGGAAGAGTCCAGTACTATATTTAGCCCTGGGAAACCCAGAAGAGCTACCACTGAGGAGCCCACGCATCGCACCCGTGTGGTCTCAGGGAAGGATGCAAGGCCAGGTGGCTTGCACATCACAAACCGCTTCACCCGAGGACACTCAGCATGTCTCACACAAAGGGGGGCTCCCGCAGCACCGCCCCCTTCCGGCCTGAGAGGCCCAGGGCCCGCTTCAGAGGCAGGGCATCCTCACTGCCTGCTTCCCTGGGTCTCCGGGGAGGGCAGACTTTGTGGGGGCAAGCCTACACGCTTCTCTCGAGGGAAGCGTCCAAGCTCTGCAGACACAAAAGTGGGGACCCTGAGTGAGGACTGGGGTCCAAGGACACAATAAACGCTCCGGCTCCCGGCATCAGGCACGCCCTGGACAGCCCCGCGGGAAAGGACCCACCAATATCCCATTATGAGGCAAGGACCTTTCCAACAGTGTACATGTGTGGCGGCTGTCTGACTGAGGGTGGCTTCGCAGTAGTGGCTTTGAGTCAAGGTGAGGACCTACCTGCTACCCGCGGAAGCCGCACCCCCCCATAACGAAAATGAGCCCTCCCCTGCTGTGACCCCGACAGGCACCAGCACAGCCCTGAGACTGCGGCCTGGAAAGTGTTGGGGGGAAGGCCTTGAGAGAGAATAGGCCCGACCCTACTGACCGAGGACCCCTGGGCCCCAAAGGGATTCAAGATGGAGGCCGGGTGCTTCAGAGCAGCCCTGTCTGGGTGAAAGGGCCGCGCAGGGCAGCAGCCCCTGTACTCAGCTCTAGGGACCGCCCCGCCAAGGAAATAGATAAAGAGCGACCCAGCCTCCTCTCTGGCGGTCACCCCGCCAAACTCAGCAAAGGCTGCCGGGAGCAGAGCGGGCAGGCCGCGTGCGGTGACCCTTACTCCTCAGGTGGTGTCTCAGAGAGGCCAGGGCCTTGGGGTAATGGAGGAGGGTACAAAGAGGGAGGGCCCGGTCTCTACCAGGGTCCAGGGCTGTTACACTGAGGGAGGCTGTGGGACTCCTCCCACAAAGGAGGGGGCCAAATACAGTCCCAGCCCAGTGTTCACCCCTGGGAGGCTAGGGCTCATCGCCATGATGAGTTGCACTCGCTTCCTCCCAGGCCATCTCGGGGAGGAGACAGATCCGGTCAAAGGGGGCAACCGCAGGGCAGCGGAGGGAGGATTTCGTGTTAAATTCGTGTTGTGCCAGGTTTCAGGGACAGACCGTTGAGGACTGTGGGCATGTGCCACCGTGTGCCAGTGGGGCCACAAGGAATCCTCCCTGCCTTAGCCAGTGTGCCTCCGCGTTAGATGGTCGGCCTGCACCAAAGGGTTCTGGAGTTGGTCATCGGTCAATGGGCAGGTACCTAGGTGGAAGGTGGATCCCTTGCCCGGTTTGGTTCATGAGGGAGCAACCAATCGATGTGTTGCTCCCACATCAATATTTCCTCCCTCCCCCTCCCCTTTCCCCTCTCCAAAAAAATCAACAGAAAAACTGTCCTCCTGTGAGGATTAACAACGCCAATGAACAAAACCAGAATCCTGTCCATTTTCAGCAATACATTATCACACCTCAAGGATAGATGTCAGGCAGGGGTGCCCATCAGCCCTCACTCAGGGTTACCAGGGAAGTTAGTGCCTTGGTCTGAGGGGAGTGGTACCAGGCCAGCAGAAGGAGAAATAATGACCTCAGCAGGAGTCCATTTGAGACCTCAGAATTGGATCCTGTGTGGGAACCACCTACCATAGGTCCTCAAGCTGCTTGCCACAGCCTCCATACTTGAGAGACCATGTTCAGTCACATAAGATCCACTTCATTTCCTTTTATTGGAGCTCAGGTAGTTTGGCTCTTACTATGAGGTGAAATCAAGCAATGGAGAAGCCAACCAAACATAAACAAAGGGGCCATCATAGTATTCTTTTAAACCCTTTGCTATCAGCTCAGGGAATCTCAGGGAAAGGCTGTCAGCTTGAGCATCCCTCCTCACTTCTTTATATCAAGTTTAAGGGCGGTGAGATGCTCAGTCTGAAGTTCCATTCGGGAGTCAACCAAAGAGGAGCAGTGTCAAGCCTTACAAGGAGCCAGGGTGAGGAGCTTGAGTGACAACTGGGGATCCAGAGGACCCCACTAAGCGCTCAGCACTGGGTGGCTCCTGATAGGGAGGAGGACTCCCCTCCAGTTCCTTTTCATGGGTCCCAGGGAGTTGCAGGAGGGAAGATTCCCAGGCTCTTCCCAGAGTGGACATGATAATACTGAAAATAAACCAAGAGGACCCACACATTCCAGATCCAAGGGTGTCACACTGGTATTACCTACTGTCACCTGAGTAATTTCCATGTAGGGCTGGTATGATGTAGCATGCGACTCACTCTAAAGTCTCTCTGGTTGTTCTGTAGGATTCTTAAGGCACAGGAGAACAGGAGCCTAGTTGGATCCTAGAGTAGTGCCTTCAAGGAAGCCTGCAGAGGCAGCCTTCAATAAAGCCAAGGGGGAAGCTACCTGTTGAAGGTGCTCACATAACTCGTTCTCCATCCCTCAGGTACCGTAAGCAGCTGTCCATTGGCTCACTACTGTCTGCTGTCCTGAACAACAGCCATCATGCCTCGTGGTCATAAGAGCAAGCTCCGTGCTAAGGAGAAACGCCGCCAAAACAGAGCTGAGAACCAAGATGTTAAGAATGCTCAGGCCCCTGCAGGAGAGGAAGGAGAGGCGGCTTGCTCCTCTTCCATTTTGGGGGAAGGTCCCTCAACCTCCACTGGTGCTGGCACTCTCCAGGCACCTCAGGGTGCCCCAGCCACCACCAGTGCCGCTGCAGGTGCGTCCTGTGAAAGATCTGCTGTAAAAGCTAAATGCCATGTTAGGAAAAGTAAAAATTCCTCCCAGATCTCAACTTCCACTGAGATCTGTGGCCTAGATCTTATAAGTAAGAAGGTGACTCTGTTGGTAGAGTACCTGCTGTATCAATATACAGCGAATGAGCCCATTAAAAAGGGAGACATGCTGAAGATCATCCACAAATGGTACAGAAAGGACTTCCCTGAGATCCTCAAGAAAGTCTCTGAGCACATGGATATGGTCCATGGCCTAGAATTGAAAGAAGTCAAGCCCAACGGTAACAACTACACTCTTGTGGATAGCCAAGATGACACCAGCAACGGGAATGTGGGCAGCGGCTTCAGATTTCCTAACAAAGGGATCCTGATGCCTCTCCTGGCTGTGATCTTCTTGAATGGCAACCGCACCTCTGAGGAGGAGATCTGGGAATTCCTGAATATGATGAGCGTCTATGATGGAAAGAGTCACTTCATTTTTGGGGAGCCCAGGAAGCTTATCACCCAAGATTTGGTGCAGGAAGAATACCTGCTGTACCAGCCTGTGCCCAACAGTCATCCTCCACGCTATGAGTTTCTATGGGGTCCAAGAGCCTATGCTGAAACCACCAAGATGAAAGTCCTCGAGTTTTTGGCCAAGTTTAATGATACCGTGCCCAGTGCCTTCATAACCCAATATGAAGAAGCTTTGAAAGATGAGGAAGAGAGGGCCCGAGCTGCACTCAAGGCTGCCGCTCCTTCCAAAGCCAGTGGGTGCTCCACGGACATGCCCAAGCGCTACCCACAGCCTGAGTGAACTCTAAGTGGGGTCTTCAGTTTTTGGATGGAAAAGCCTGTTAAGCAGTTTCCTAATGTGCAAAAGATATTGTTGGCTTACCTTTGTGTTTGTTGTTTTTATTTTTGCATTTTCAAGTGGTGTTCTTTTAGACAGAATGTTTATTTAGATCCAGAATATTAGTATATAAGTCTATGAAAAACATAGATTGCAAATTTATTACCATTTTACAGGGTAGTAGTAAGAGTTTTGTTTTTGAAATAGAAATTGAAAATCCTTCAAACCTTTTTGTGATCCAGAACAGGATAACATGGCTTTAGGATAGGAATATATTTTGATATATGCAAGAACTTTACACCAAAGTAGGTGGGAACAATAGATAGATAGATAGATAGATAGATAGATAGATAGATAGATAGATAGATAGATGATAGATAGATAGAAGTATAAAATGAAAATTGGGCACTTCTGTTTTAATTTTTTGTTCAATTACACTTGACAACAACATCATATTAGTGTCAGATGTTACAACATAGTGATTAGACATTTATACAACTTACCATGTGCCCACTCCCATAAGTTGAATACCCATCTGAACCATAAGTAGTTATTACAATGCTATTGACTATGTTCCCTCTCCTGAATTCAGCATTACCTGTTTCAGCCAAGACATGGAAGCAAACTAAGTGTGCATCTGTCAACCAAGGAATAAAAAAAATGTGGTTTATCTATGAAACAAGTCACTTCTTATTTTCCTTACTACATTTAGTGCTGTGTTTTGTAAATGTCTAAGATATATAACCTGGATTGCTTGTGTTTTTCAAGAAGGTTTGAGAATATAAATCTTAGTGAAGTGAATCAGACCTCTTCATTCATGGCTTTTATTTTACACAACCATTGAGCATCAGCTCTTTGGAAGTCTTCATGCTCACATGGGGGAATGTTTAGGCAAAGAAGACCCTGCCCCTGCCCATGCAATTATAGAGTGTAGGAGAAGCTATCACTATAAAAGAGGGTGAGGTACTCGCCAGTTCATAAGGAACAACTTAATAAGAGGGTAAAGAATAGGTGGAGGTAGCATATTACATAAATTTCATTGCTAAGCAGAATTTAGTCCTGCGGCCCCACCCCCAGCTGACCCTGCCCCCAATCACCCCCTCCACTCCTATCAGGGGCAGGGCTGGCCAACCTCCCACATCCCCTCACCCCTGCCACCCGGCCTGATGGGTTCCCATTGGGGCAGGCTGACCGAACCCCACCCATGCATGAATTGGTGCACAAGGTCTCGAGTATTAGATAAATTTAATTGCTAAGCAGAATTTAGTCCCATTGGAAAGTTAGTGGGTGATCCAAGGCCACATCTGGTTTTTTCTCTCAACCCAAGTGAGGTCTGAGACGGATGCTTCACACTGTGGTAGGAAATGCCTATTGACCAGTATTCCTGATATATACAAATAACTTGACCTATTTTGTGAGGTAATTTTCAAGTGGTGGTATTTCAACATAAAGCTTATTTAGATTCAGAATATAAGTGTATGAATGGCATGGATCACACACTTAATTGTTGTTTATCAGGTTCAGGAATAAGTATCTTGTTTCTTGAAATACACATTGAAAATTCTTAAATCACTTTTGTGATGCTCAATAAGACTGCATGTCATTAGAATGGGGATACGGTTGGTAATGGGAAAAGAAAACCCATACTAAAATAGGTGGGATCAGAACATAGAGAGGAGGTAAAAGTTATGGGTTTGCCTTATTCCATTCAGTCTCTCTTTTCCTAAATTTAAAAGTTATATACCTGATTGTCCTTAGACTTTTTCAACAGTGGATGAGTTTTGGAGAATATAAATTAGTGCAGCCACTATGGAGGACAGTATAAAATTTCAAAATACTAAAAATAAAGTGACAGTATTATTAGCAATTCCACTACTGGGTAATTATCTAAATAAAATAAAACCACTAACATGAAGAAGGGCATTATGCCAAATTAAGTAAGTGGCCATTTTCAAGCACTGGTCTTGCCACAGAAAGTTTTCAACACATGGAGAAAGATAAGTGCTGCATGGTATCACATGTGGAAGCTTTAAAAGAAAAAAAAACATACAAAAATGAATGCATACACAGAATAGACTGCTGTTTACCAGAGGCAAGGTGTGCAAAATTTTTGAAGGTGGCCAAAAGGTACAAACTTTCAGTTATAAAATAAGTAAACCCTGGAAATGTAATGTACAGAATGAACATGAATAGTTGATAATACTGTATTAGATAAATGAAAGTAGCCAAGAGAGTAGGTCTTAAATGACTAATTACAGGAACAAAACAACAAAAAGTCAGAATCTGCAGATAAAAACTTTTCAGTGTGTATATTCGTTTAATATATATACATATCTATCTATATATATATATCCACAAATTGAACAACTTCAAACTACAAACACTTAGTATCTCAAAGTTCTGTAGGTCAGAAGTCTGAGCAGGGAGTAGCTGGGCTCCTGGGTCAGAAATCTCAAAGCTGCAAACAATGTATCAGGTAGCTGTATTCTCACATGGAGCTCAGGAGCTCCTTCCAATGCCATGCAGAATGCAGTTACCAGAAACTGAAAGACTGAGGTGCCTATTTTCTTGCTAGCTGTTGGCTAGGGGTCATTCTCAAGTTGCTATTAACTCCTTGGTATGCTATGTGGCTCCTTCCATCTTCAAAGCCAGCAAAGGAGCACCTCCCTCTCACTCTTTGAATTTCTCTCACTAGGAAATGCCCATCCCATTTAAGGACTCACCTGATTAGGCTTGACCTATGGGGGATAATCTCTCTATTTGCAGAACAACTGATTTGTGACCTGAATTACATTTGCAAAATTCCTCATAGCAGCACCTAAATAAATATTTGATTTATTAACAGGTGGAAGATGTGTGTATACAGGGAGTCAGAAACCTGGTAGGTCATCTTGGAATTCTGCCAACCAGAGTCCCTGGGGTATGGTGATTATGTCTGTAATTAAGACCTTCACCCTTTAAAATTACATGATAAGGTAACTATTGTTATAGATGATTATCTCAAAACACTCTGGGGGGAGATTTAAAATGGCGGTAGAGTAAGTGGATCCTGCATGGACTAGCTCCCAGGAACAAACTTGGATTACAACTAAAATACAGGAAAACTTCCTGAATAATCAATGGAAGACTCATTTGAGAGAACCTTGATATCCAAGGACTGAAAGTGGAAGCCACACAGAAACTGGTAGAAGGGGTGGAAGCAGGAAAGTGCTGTGTAGGCACCCACAGACAGCAACTTAAGTTCCAGAGAGATATCTCAGGTGTGGGGGGGTTGCCACTGAGAACTCTGGTCTAATCCTCAAGCTGCCCCTCCTCCTCCCCCACCCCCCCCCCGCCGTGCAGAGCCCTCCAAACTGAGAAGGGTACCCAATAATATCTGGCTGCAAAAAGCAGTGGGGTTGCTGCCTGCCAGAGAAAGATGGCTGGAAATTCAGGCACCCTCTTAAAGGGCCAATGCACAAAATTCCCTGTGGAGCCACCCACCTTGTGCTTTGGCAGAGGGAGGGCAGAGTGGACTGAAGCTGTGTGAGCAGAAGGCAGGATTGGGGACTCAGGGGCTAGAGCTCCAAAGGTAGACACCTCGGTTTCCTGTGCTGAGTCATTCCCTCATGAAGAGTAGGACATCTCTCCCACACAGATATTTGCCTTCCCCTGGGGGAAGACAGTTGACCCACCCAATGGAAAACCCTGAGGCCACTTAAACGACTAAAAATAACAGCCTCCAGGCAGAAGAAACTGCTCCACCCTGCTGAAAAAACTCTAGCCACCCCTGAGGGTTATTACCTAGGGGCAATTCAAGAGGAATCCTATCAGTCTTTAGGCAGAGGCCATCTCTGGAGGCTTTGAGTCCTTCTCTGAAACAGCATTTGACATGGTCCTGCGCTACAGATTGACAGGCATACAGGATCTACCTAATGCATAGTCACAAACCCAAACAGGCAGCCAAAATGAGAAGAAAAAGAAACAACTTCCAAATGAAAGAATAAGAGAATTCTCCAGGAGAAGAGATAAATGAAGCTAAGATAAGAAATTTATCTGGAACAGAGTTCAGTTATGAGAAAATATATATACCTATGAAAACAGAAATTGAAAATGACATAGCACAAATAAAGAACACATTGGAAGGAATACAGAGCAGGTTAGGGGAAGCTGAGGATTGAATCAGTGAATTAGAAGACAGCGTTGAAAAAATCATTCAATCAGAGAACCAAAAAAAATAATAATAATTAAAAAACAGGAGGACAGCTTAAGGGAGCTGTGGGACAACATGAAACATAATATTAGAATAGTAGGCATGCCAAAAGAGGCAGAAAGGAAGAAGGGAATAGAGAACATATTTGAAGATATAATGGCAGAAAACTTCCCTAACCTGGTAAAGGAAAATGTCACACAAGTTCAGGAGGTACAGAGAACCCCAAGCAAGAAGAACCCAAATAGGTCCACAGCAAGATACATCATAATTAAAATGCCAAAAAATTAAAGACAAAAAGAGAATCTTAAAGGCAGCAAGAGAAAAGAAAACTGTTACCTACAAAGGAGCTCTGACAAGGCTGACAACTGATTTTCTCATCAGAAACTCTACAGGCCAGAAGGGAATGGCATGTAGTGTTCAAGGTAATGGAAAGCAAGGATCTGAGACCAAGATTACTATATCCAGCAAGGCTATCATTCAAAATAGATGGTCAAATAAAGAGCTTCCCAGACAAAAAAAAAAAAAAATGTCCAAAAGATTACATCACCACCAAGCTAGCATTACAAGAAATCCTAAAAGGACTGCTATAATGAGAAGAAGACACACAGATGGAAAACTAGGCATACAAAATCAAAATGGCAATAAATTAATACCTATCAATAATAACCCTAAATGTAAATGGATTAAATGCTCTAATCAAAAGGCATAGGGTAGCTGAATGAATATAAAAACATGACCCAACTATATGCTGTCTACAAGAGACCCACCTCAGAACAAAAGAGATACACAGGATGAGAGTGAAGGGATGGGAGAAAATTTTCCGTGCAAATGGAAAAAAAGGCTAGAGTAGCAATACTCATATTTCACAAAATAGACTTTAAAATGAAGGCCATCACAAGAGACAATAGAGGTCACTACATAATACTAAAAGGACTAATCTAACAAGAGGATATAACCCCTAAAACCTACATGCACCCAGTACAGGAATATATATATATAAAATGCATATAAAAATATATATAAATAAATGTATATATAAAAATATTAATATATATATCGAATACTATATATTATTGAAATATTTTTTTCAGGCCTGGTGCAAAAAATTTGTGTACTCGGGAGGGGGGGGTCTCCCTCAGCCTGGCCTAAGCCCATTTGCATTCCAGGACGCCTTGGGAGATGTTGACCTGTCTACTTAGGCCCACTCCCCGCTGGATCAGGCCTAAGCTTGCAGTCAGACATCCTTCTGGCAGCCAAGGATCCCTCAGGGGATGTCCAACTAAAGGCTTAGGCCCCCAAGGGATTGGGTCTAAACCGTCAGTTGGACATTCTTAGTGCTGCCACGGAGGTGGGAGAGGCTCCTGCCACCACCTCTGGGCTGACCAGCGATGAGCCAGCTTCTGCCTGAGTGGCACTCCCCATATGGAAGTGCACTGACCACAAGGGGGCAGCTCATGCATTGAACATCTGCCCCCTGGTGGCCAGTGCACACCATAGCAACCGGTCACTCCGCCGTTCAGTCAATTTGCATATTAGCCTTTTATTATCCTATCTAATAAAAGAGAAACATGGTAATTAGCCCTACATCCACTACCCTTCCTATTGGCTAATCAGGGCGGCATGCAAATTAACTGCCAGCCAAGATGGCGGCCGGCAGCCAGGCAGCCTGAAACTAATATGCGGCTTGCTTGCTTCAGTGACTGAGGACTCCAACATTCCTTGCCTGCCTTGCCGGCCTCTGCGCTTGCAGTTTGAAACAGTGTTACAAATATAGAAGCTAAACTAAACCCCAGAAACCTGCTTTCAGCCCACCGGGATCTCAGAGCTGGAGTTATACATTGTTTCGATTATAGAACCGAAACAAACCAGATACCTGCTTTCAGCAGCCGTGGCCTAAGAGCTGGAGCCAAGCCTCAGAGCTAAAGCTGGCCCATATAAAAAAGAAAAAAGAAATAAAGGATCAGTTGGGAGCTTCAGTCACCCACCAGCCTGAAAACAGACCTCAGCCCCTCACCCAAACTGGCCAGGCACCCCAGTGGGGACCCCCACCTTAATCCAGGACACCCTTCAGGGCAAACCAGACAGACCCCACCCATGCACCAGGCCTCTATCCTATATAGTAAAAGGGTAATATGACTCCCAGCAGCGGGATCAGTGGAGCCGGGAGGCCTCCCGGCACTGGGATCAGCATGACAGGGGGCAGCGCCCAAACCCCCTGATCGCCCTGCAGCTCTCTGTGTGACAGGGGGCGGGGCCACAACCTCCCTATCTGCCCTGCTCTGTTCGTGACAGTGGAAGACGCCGCAACCCACTGATCAGCCCTGCTCTGTGCCTGATAGTGGGGAGCTCCCCAATCCACTGATTGGCCCTGCTCTGTGTGTGACAGGGGGCAGCGCCCCAACCCCCTGATTGGCCCTGCTCTGTGCGTGACAGGGGGTGGCACCCCAACCTCCCCATCGACCCTGCTTTGAGTGTGACAGAGGGTGGTGCCCGAACCCCCCAATCAGCCCTACCCTGAGAGTGACTTAGGGTGGCACCACAACCTCCCTATCTGCCCTGCTCTGTTTGTGACAGTGGAAGACGCCCCAACCCACTGATCAGCCCTGCTCTGTGCCTGATAGTGGGGAGCTCCCCAATCCCCTGATCCCCCTGCTCTGTGAATGACATGGGGCGGTACCCCAACTACCCAATTGGTCCTGCTCTGAGCCCGACCAGGGGCTGCACCTAGGGATTGGGCCTGCCCTCTGCCACCAGGGAGCAGGCCTAAGCCAGCAGGTCATTATCTCCCGAGGGGTCCCAGACTGCTAGAGGGCACAGGCCGAGATGAGGGACCCTTCCTTCCCCCAGAGTGCACAAATTTTTGTGCACCAGGCCTCTAGTTATTATATAGGGTGTCCCTATTTCCCCCCTTTTGCCCCCTCTACCCAGCTCTTGCCTCCCACTTCTCTCTGGCCATCACCATACTGTTTTCTGTGTCCATGGGTTGTTCATATATTTTCTTTGGCTAATCCCTTCTTTAAATTCACTTCTTTAAAATTTTATTTTCAGATAAGTGCTTATAACTGCACTATTACATATTTTCTATTGTATCATTTAGATTTAAGATATTTTTTAATTGAACCCTTGTAAATTTTTGCTCGATTTAATAAATTATGCTAGAAGGATTTATGAGGTTTTTCTTGTAATGCAGATACATTTCAATTAATATTTTATTAATTTTTAATTTTTTAATATTTTAATTTGAATTAATCTCATACATGTAGAAAAAACCATAAAATACTGTAGCATATTATATGTATCCTTCACCCAATTTCTTAGGTGTTAATAATTTAAACATAACCATTATACAACTAACAAAATTTGGAATATATTTTTCTTATAATCTCTTTAATGTTACTTAATCCATTAACTTTGTTTTGTTAATCCGATCACGGGCGGCAGGCAGGCAGCTTCGGGGGTTGCACATGGGGGCCTGGATGGTGGCTCCCATTGGCGGCTCATGCTGTCCTGCCCTGCCTGCAGTATGCAAATTAGCCGCCATCTTTGATGGTGGTTAATTTGCATATCATGCTGATTAGCCAATGGGAGGCATAGCAAAGTATGGTCAATTACCACGTTTGTCTATTAATCGATAGGATAACTTCTAGAGGACAATAACAGAGAAATAAAAATCAATACAGTCATGGTAGGGGACATTAATACTCCACCGACTTCACTGCATAGACATTCCCAACAAAAATCAACAAGAAAACAGTGACTCTAAGTGACACACTGTATTAGATGGATTTAGCTGACATTTATATAGCATTTTACCAAAAGCAGCAGACTATACATTCTTCTCAAGTGCATATGGGTCATTCTCAAAGATAGGCCACATGTTAGGACACAAAACAAGTCTCTACATGTTCAAGAAGATTGAAAACATCTTCTCAGATCACAGTGGAATGAAATTAGAAATCAACTACAGTAAAAACACCCTAAAACATTCAAACACATGGAGCCTAAATAGCATGTTATTAAACAACAAATGTGTTACCAACAACATCAAGAAAGAAATCAAAAACTTCCTGGAAACAAATGAAAACGAACACACAGCACCCAAAATCTCTGGGACACAGCAAAAGCAGTCCTGAGAGGGAAGCTCATAGCACTATAAAAAATAAAACAAAACAAAAACAAAAACAAAAAACAATAAGCTGGTTGAGAAACCAAGAGGGCAGCATAGGTAAACACCTGAAATTGCTGCTTCGCACAACAACTTCAAATGTACAACTAAAAGACAAAACGGACATCATCCAGAAACACAGGAAGACTGGCTGAGTGGAAATTCTACAACTAGAAGGAAAGAGAAAAGCACACTGAGACTCAGAGGAGGTGCGGAAGTAAAGTGCAGAGGTATGGAGGTACAAGTGGAAAGGGCTGGCAGCTGAGGACACGGTTGTCGTTTTTAATAAGGAGGGAGTCTCAAGCTCCCAACTGCTCAGAACTCCAGTTGTGGGCGAGTCTCTGGGGACCAAGACTCATATGGGGAGAAACTGCACTGTCTGTCATCGGGCAGAAGTCCAGAGCAGCTTTCTCTCAGAGGTGCTTGCAGCAATTACCAGGACACTGAGACACGGGGCCTCTTAGGGTAGGACTGAGGATCAGCCATAGCTGTTTTCTCTGCCCTGTTGATTCCCTGAGACCCCGCCACACAGAAGCTGTGTGCAGAGGTTTTTGCATATGAAAGGCCTGGCCCTTTGCAATCTGAAAATTTCCTAACAAACTGCAGCTGGGTCAGAGAGATCCAGAACTTCCAAAAGAAGGCCCAAGGCCCCACAGCAGCTTGCATTGCTTCACAGCTGGGCCTCATCTGGGCACCTCCAAATCCCAAACAAACAAGAGGAATCTGCAGATCTCTCCATAGCTTCTGCTGGGTAGCCTCAGGCAGAGGCTAAATTAGCACCTCCTTAGAGATCCAAGAGCCAGTGTACCCAGTGGTCAGAGTGGGACCATCCAGATTACAACTCCTCAGATCCATAAGGGACACACTCAGGGGGCAGACTCAGTGAGCACCAAAGCCCCACTGTAGCAAGTCTTGCCCCAAAAGGGTATCTCCAGCACAGAAGGTCTCCCATTGCAGACACTGCTGATTCTCAGCAGTGATTGGCCTAGAAATCAATTCCTCCCAGTGATACCTACAACAATCAAGGCTTAACTACAGCAAGACTGTGCACAAAGCCCATAAAGGGGTGCACCAAGAGTGTCCACCTCAGGTAATTGGGAAGGCTGAGACACTGGGCCCTATAGGACATCTAACACAGAAAGCCACTCTATCAACACAGGGAAGAATAAAAAATGCGGAGACAAAGAACAGGTCACAAATGAAAGAAATGGAGGAAAGCAAACTTCTGCATATAGAGTTCAAAACCACGGTTATAAGGTTTTCCAAGAACTTTCTAGAAACCACCGATAAATTTAGTAAGACCCTCAATAAGCCTAGTGAGACCAGCGATAAATTTAGTGAGACCCTCAAGAAATCTAGTGAGACCCTCGAGGATATGAAGAAAGACCAACTAGAAATTAAGCATACACTGACTGAAATAAAGAATATTATACAGAGTTCCAACAACAGACTAGATGATCTCAAGAATCGAGTCAAAGATTTGAAATACAAAGAAGCAAAAAACACCCAACTGGAAAAACAAAAAGAAAAAAGAATCCAAAAATATGAAGATAGTGTAAGGAACCTCTGGGATAACTTCAAGCGTCCCAACATCTGAATTATGGGGGTGCCAGAAGAAGAGAGAGAGCAAGATATTGAAAACCTGTTTGAAGAAATGATGACAGAAAACTTCCCCTACCTGATGAAAGAAATAGACTTACAAGTCCAAGAAGCGCAGAGAACCCCAAACAAAAGGAATCCAAAGAGGACCACATCAAGACACATCATAATTAAAATGCCAAGAGCAAAAGACAAAGAGAGAATCTTAAAAGCATCAAGAGAAAAACAGTTAGTTACCTACAAGGGAGTACCCATATGACTGTCAGCTGATTTCTTAACAGAAACTATGCAGGTAAGAAGAGAGTAGCAAGAAATATTCAAAGCAATGAATAGCAAGAACCTACAAACGAGATTACTTTACCCAGCAAAGCTTTCATTCAAAATTGAAGGTCAGATGAAGAGCTTCACAGATAAGAAAAAGCTAAAGGAGTTCATCACCACCAAACCAGTATTATATGAAATGCTGAAAGGTATCCTTGAAGAAGAAGAAGAAGACGAAGACGAAGACGAAGACGGAGACGGAGACGGAGACGAAGACGAAGACGAAGACGAAGACGAAGAAGAAGAAGAAGAAGAAGAAGAAGAAGAAGAAGAAGAAGAAGAAGAAGGAAAATGCAAAGATACAAATTATGAACAACAAATACACATCTATTAACAAGTGAATCTAAAAATCAAGTGAATAAATAATCTGATGAACAGAATAAACTGGTGAATATAATAGAATCAGGGGCATAGAAAGGGAATGGACTGACTATTTTCGGGGGGGAAAGGGGTATGGGGGTGCGGGAAGAGACTGAACAAAAATCATACAGCTATGGATGAGGACAGTGGGGGTCGGGGGTAACGGCAGAGGGTGGGGTGGGAACCAAGTGGAGGGGAGCTATGGGGGGGGGAAAGAGGAACAACTGTAATAATCTGAATAATAAAAATTTAATTTAAAAAATAAGCTATTTAACACAACAACTTAAAGAGCTAGAAAGAGAATAACAAGAAAATACCAGAGTAAGTAGAAGGAAGGAAATAATAAATTTTAGAGTATAAATTATTAATACAAAGGCTAACAAAAAAAAATAATGAAACCAAGAGCTGGTTCTTTTGAAAGAATACACAAAATTGATGAACCATTACACTGATTCATCAAGACACAAAGAGAGCCCTAACTGGTTTGGTTCAGTGGATAGAGCATCTCCCTGAGGACTCAAGGGTCCCAGGTTCGATTCCAGTCAGGGGCATGTACCTTGGTTGTGGGCACATCCCCAGTAGGGAGTGTGCAGGAGGGATCTGATCGATGTTGCTCTATCATCGATGTTTCTCTCTCATCGATGTTTCTATCCCTCTCCCTTCCTCTCTGTAAAAAATCAATATATTTTTTTAAGAAACAAAGAGAGAGGATGCAAGTAAATAAAATCAGAAATGAAAGTGGAGAAGTAACCACTGACACCACAGAAATATAAAGGATTGCAAGAAAAATGCTCTGAACAACTATATGTCAACGAGCCAGACAATTTAGATGAAGTGGACAAATTCCTAGAAAAATACAGTTTTCCAAAACTGACTCAGGAGGATTCAGAAAACATGAATAGGCCAATAACAACTGATGAAATAGAAGCAGTAATAATAATAATAATAGCAATCCCAGCAACAACACAGCGCCGGTAACTAACTATTACGCAGCCAGCTCTGGGCAGTGAACTTCCACTGGACAGAGAGGCCCTATAGCCTCAGAGGCCAACCCAAGAACACTGCCACCCAGAGGCTGACCCACAAACTGACTCTTTGCTAAACACAAAATAAGGCAGTCTGGGAAACAAATACGGCCTGCTTTAAAATAAGGACTGTGGTTTACAACACAGAGGAACAGTGTATCGCAGGGAAACTCAACACTCTCCTGAATACCTGGCAGGTCTAAGGCGAACCACACTGAAGAATAGAAGAACCGAAGGACCTTCACTACTGCAATTTTTTTTTCTTTTTTCACCTTTTAACTAAGAAACCAATTTTTTTCTTCTTTTTCCATCACCTAATTTTACCCTTTTAATTACTACCTTCTTATTTTTAACCAGTATTATTACTGCTACCATTTTACCATTTTTTAAAGTGCCATTTTATTTTCTCTTTATTTTATTTTGGGATTAGTGTTCTCCATTCTATTTTCATCGTTATATTATTGGTTGTTTCTAGTTTGCATTCATCTCCAGGGAGCTGTTGCTGGAATTTGTTGGGATTAGTGGCGGTTCTATAGGAGTATTCTCCTCATATAAAAAGTCTCTTCCCCTCTTCCACTTGATTCTCTCTTTTCACTTTTTTTTTCGTTTCTTTTCTCGCTTTTATTTTCCCCCCTCCTTTTTCCCAATTTCACTTTTGCACTCCTTTTTTTGGTCCCTACTTTTCTTTTCTTTTTTCTCTTTTATCTTTTTCTCTTCCTTCTTCCTTATCCCCTAATTCTCTTAATTCGGGTGGTCACCTTTATTTGGGGTTATTAATATTGTGAATATATTTGTGTATAGTGCCTGGTACGTGGTGCCTTGTTGTGTTGTATTTTGTGCCTTTAAATCAACGCAGCATATCCAAGCAACAGCAACCTCCTGAGCACCACACCCTCTGTTGAGGAACAGCAGCTGTACGTGAAACCTCGCCCCACCAGCCAGAAGAGCCACCACAGCTGTGAACAGCACCCACCAGAGGAGCTGCTGCCAACTGAAGAGCAGCTGCTACCGCAACCGCCCGAAGAGCAACCACAGACCAAGGAGTCACTGCCACCAAGGGAGCAACCACTGAACGACTCAACTTCTAGATATGTCAGTGAGATCAAACATGGGTAGACAAAGAAACCCCCAAAGGAAAGAGAAGGAGGACTCTCCAGAAAAGCAGCTAAGTAATACAGAGGCATGCAACATGACAGAAAAAGAATTCAGAATAAGGGTCCTAGAGTGCATAAACCGGATGGAGGAAAAAATCGACAATCTCTGCAAGAAGCAAGAAGAAACAGATGAAAAAATCAATAACATATGGAAGAAGCTAGAAGAAACAGATGAAAAAATCAACAACTTAAGTAAGACCCAAGAAGAAATGAAGAGTGATATAGCTGCAATGAAAAACTCCATTGAAAGTATCAACAGTAGACTAGGAGAAGCGGAGGACCGAATTAGTGAATTAGAAGACAAGGAAGCAAAACACACCCAAAATGTACTGCAATTGGAGAAAAAAATTAAAAGACAGGAGGAGAGCCTAAGGGAGCTTTGGGACAACATGAAACGAAACAACATACGAATAATAGGGGTACCAGAACAACAGAAGGATGAACAGGGATTAGAAAACCTATTCGAAGAAATAACATCAGAAAACTTCCCTGAGGTGGGGAAGAAAAAAGTCACACAAGCCCATAGAGTCCCAAACAAGGTGAACCCGAAAAGACCCACACCAAGACACATCATAATTACCATGGCAAATGTTCAGGACAAAGAGAGAATCTTACAGGCTGCAAGAGAGAGACGGAAAGTTACATACAAGGGATCTCCCATTAGATTGTCAAATGATTTCTCAACAGAAACACATCAGGCCAGAAAAGAATGGACAGAAATTTACAAAGTGATGCAAAGCAAAGGACTGAATCCAAGAATACTCTATCCAGCAAGGCTATCATTCAAACTTGAAGGGGAAATAAGAAGCTTCACAGACAAAAAAAGGCTAAGGGAGTTTATCACCACCAAGCCAGCAATGCAAGGAATGCTAAAGGGACTGGTATAAAAATAAGAAATAAAAAGCTCAGAAAGAAAACAGCCACCCAAAAAAAGAAATGGCTACAAACAAATACCTTTCAATAATAACTTTAAACGTAAATGGACTAAATGCTCCAACCAAAAGACATCGAGTGGCTGACTGGATAAAAAAATATGACCCATACATCTGCTGTCTACAAGAAACCCACCTCATTAGAAGGGACCCACACAGACTGAAAGTGAAAGGAAGGAAAAATATCTTTCAGGCAAATAGAAAGGAAAAGAAAGCTGAGGTAGCAATACTTATATTGGACAAAATAGACCTCAAAGTGAAGGCCATAACAAGAGATAAGAAAGGCCACTTCATAATACAAAAGGGATCAATACAACAAGAAGATATAACCCTGGTAAACATATATGCACCCAATGCAGGAGCACCCAAATTCATAATAAAACTCCTGGAAGATATCAAAGGAGAGATTGACAACAATACAATCATAGTAGGGGACTTTAATACACCACTGACAGCACTGGATAAGTCCTCTAGACAAACAATCAGCAAAGATACAGCAATCCTAAATGACTCACTAGATCAGATGGACTTAATAGACATCTTCAGAACACTTCACCCCAAAGCCAGGGAATATACGTTCTTCTCAAGTGCTCATGGGACATATTCAAAAATAGACCATATATTGGGTCACAAGCAAAGTATCCCCAAATTCAAGAAAATTGAAATCATAAAAAGCGTCTTCGCAGACCACGATGGCATAATATTAGAAATAAACTACAATAAAAACATCCCAAAATACTCAAACACCTGGAAGCTGAATAGCATGCTATTAAATATTGATTGGGTTACCAATGAGATCAAAGAAGAAATTAAAAACATCCTGGAAACTAATGACAATGAAAACACAACAATCCAAAACCTATGGGACACAATGAAAGCAGTCCTGAGAGGGAAGTTTATAGCTCTACAGGCCTATCTCAAAAAACAAGAAAAAATGGTAGTAAATCATTTAACTCTACAACTCAAAGAATTAGAAAGAGAGCAACAAGAAAAGCCCAGAGTGAGCAGAAGGAAGGAGATAATAAAGATTAGAGCAGAAATAAATGACATAGAGACCAAAAAAACAATACAGAAAATCAATGAAACCAAGAGCTGGTTCTTTGAAAGGATAAACAAGACTGACAAACCTCTAGCCAGACTCACAAAGAAGCAAAGAGAGAGGACCCAAATAAACAAAATCAGAAACGATAGAGGCGAAATAACAACAGACCCCACAGAAATACAAATGATTGTTAAAAAATACTATGGACAGCTCTACTCCAACAAACTAGACAACCTGGAAGAAATGGACAAATTCCTAGAAAAATACAACATTCCAAAACTCAATCAGGAAGAATCTAAAAATCTCAACAGGCCAATAACTATGGAAGAAATTGAAGCAGTCATCAAAAAGCTTCCATTAAACAAAAGTCCAGGACCAGACGGCTTCACAGGGGAGTTTTACCAAACATTCAAGGAAGAACTAAAACCTATCCTCCTCAGACTACTACAAAAAATTCTAGAGGAAGGAACACTTCCAACCTCATTCTATGAAGCCAGCATCACCCTAATACCAAAACCAGGTAAAGACAACACAATGAAAGAGAATTACAGGCCAATATCCCTCATGAACATAGATGCCAGAATCCTCAACAAAATCTTAGCAAATTGGATCCAGCAGTACATCAGAAAGATCCACAAATGATAAGTGCTGGATAGGATTTGGAGAAAAAGGAACATTCATGCACTGCTGGTGGGAATGCAGACTGGTGCAGCCACTATGGAAGACAGTATGGAGTTTCCTTAAAAAACTGAAAATGGCCGAAGCGGGTTTGGCTCAGTGGATAGAGGGTTGGCCTGCGGACTGGGGGGTCCCGGGTTCGATTCTGGTCAGGGGCATGTACCTGGGTTGTGGGCACATCCCCAGTGGGGGATGTGCGGGAGGCAGGCGATCGATGTTTCTCTCTCATCGATGTTTCTAACTCTCTGTCTCTCTCCCTTCTTCTCTGTGAAAAATCAATAAAATATATTTTAAAAAAAAAACACCAAAAACTGAAAATGGAACTCCCATTTGAGCCTGTGATCCCACTTCTAGGAATATATCCCAAGAAACCAGAAACACCAATCAGAAAGGATATATGCACCCCTATGTTCATAGCAGCACAATTCACCATAGCTAAGATCTGGAAACAGCCTAAGTGCTCATCAGTAGATGAATGGATTAGAAAACTGTGGTACATCTACACGATGGAATACTATGCTGCTCTAAAAAGGAAGGAACTCTTACCATTTGCAACATCATGGATGGAACTGGAGAGCATTATGCTAAGTGAAATAAGCCAGTCAATGAAGGAAAAATACCACATGATCTCACTCATTCATGGATAATAGAGACCATTATAAACTTTTGAACAATAATAGATACAGAGGCAGAGCTGCCTCAAACAGATTGTCAAACTGCAGCGGGAAGGCTGGAAAGGGTTGGGGGCCTGGAGGGAGTGGGGTAAGAGATCAACCGAAGGATTTGTATGCATGCGTATAAGCATAACCAATGGACATAAGACACTGGGGGATAGGGGAGGCTAGGGGACTGTCTAGGGTGGGGGGATAAAATGGACACATATGTAATACCCTTTGTAATACTTTAAGCAATAAAAAAATACAAATAATAATAATAATAATAATAATAATAATAACTCCTAGCAAACAAAAGCCCGGGTCTGGACAGCTTCAGAGGAAAGTTTTGCCAAACATACAAAGAAGAACTAACACCTATACTCCTCAAACTATTTTTAAAAATCCAAGAGGAAGGAACACTTCCAAACTTTTTAATGAGGCCAGCATTATCCTAATTCCAAAACCAGATAAAGACACTACAGAGAAAGAGAATTGTAAGCCTATATTCCTGATGAACATAGATGTTAAAATCCTCAACAAAATATTATCAAATTGGATCCAGCAATATATTAAAAAGATCATACACCACAACCAAGTGGAATTTTTTCCAGGGATGTAAGACTGGTACAATACTCACAAATCAATAAACATGATCACATAAACAAATTGAAAGACAAAAATCACTGGACCATATCAGTAGACATAGAAAAATCAACAAATTCTGACACCCATTTTTGATAAAAAAAAACAAAACAAAAAAACTCTCAGCAAAGTGAGAATAGAGGGAGCATATCTCAATATGATAAAGACCATGTATGACAAACCTACAGCAAACATCATACTGAATGGGCAAAAACTAAAAATATTTCCCCTTGCCAAAACCGGTTTGGCTCAGTGGATAGAGCGTCAGCCTGCGGACTGAAAGGTCCCAGGTTCGATTCTGGTCAAGGGCATGTACCTTGGTTGCGGGCACATCCCCAGTGGGAGATATGCAGGGGGCAGCTGATCGATGTTTCTCTCTCATCGATGGTTCTAACTCTCTATCTCTCTCCCTTCCTCTCTGTGAAAAATCAATAAAACATATTTTAAAAAAATAAAAAATAAATAAAAAATAAAAATAAAAATAAAAATAAAAATATTTCCCCTAAGAACAGCAACAAGACAGGGATGTCCACTTTCACCACTCTTATTCAACATAGTACTGGGAGTCCTAGCCACAGCGATCAGACAAGAAGAAGAAATAAAAGGCATGCAAACTGGAAAGGAGGACATAAAACTCTCATTATTTGCAGATGACATTATATTGTACCTAGAAAACTCTAAAGGCCCTTAAAAAAAACTACTAGAACTAATAATTGAATTTGGCAATGTAGCAGGATACAAAATCAACACCCAAAAATCGATGGCTTTTTTATACACCAATAATAAATTCTCAGAGAGAGAAACTAAGTAAACAATCCCATTTATCATTGCAACAAAAAATTAAGATGATTAGTAATGAACTTAACCAAGGAGGCAAAATATCTGTATTCCAAAAACTATAGAATGTTGAAAAAAGAGAAAGAGGAATATAAGAACAAGTAGAAGAATATACTGTGCTCACTGATTGGTAGAATCAACATCATTAAAATATCTACCAGGGTTTACCAGTTAATAATGCAGATTTTTTCAATAGATGGAGTTTCACATATGTTGATATGTCTGTGATTTGATATGTATGCTATTTTGTTCTATTGACAACAAGTTTCAAAACTTCATATGTCAAATTTGCTGAAGGTGTTAACATCATAGATATTTTTACATTTAAATATGTTGAATTTCGTGCCAAAAAAAGAGAGCATTTGCTGGAAGTTTTAATTCATTACTTTATTTTGAAGAAAAGTGCTGCTGAATACTTTGGTTAGCTTATGGTGAACATGTTCCATCTCAAGATATTTGTGAGCACTGGTTTAAGTGCTTTAAAAGTGATGATTTTGATGTGAAGGACAAAGAACGTCCACGTCAACTGAAAAAGTTTGAAGACCAACAATTACAAGCATTACTGGATGAAGTTGCATGCCAAACTCAAAAACAACTTGCAGAAAGATTAAATGTTGCTCAGCAAACAATTTCCGATCATTTACAAGGAATGGGAAAGATTTTAAAGGAAGGAAAATGGGTGCCACATCAACTGAACGAAAGACAAATGGAAAACCGAAAAGTCATCAGTAAAATGTTGCTTCAATGGCATGAAAGAAAGTCTCTTTTGCATCGAATTGTGACTGGCGATGAAAAGTGGATTTATTTTGAGAATCCCAAATGCACAGTATCATGGGTTGATCCAGGTCAACCATCAATATCGACTGCAAGGCCAAATCGCTTCAGAAAGAAGACAATGCTCTGCATTTGGTGGGATCAGGAAGGTGTGATGTATTATGAGCTTCTAAAGACAGGTGAAACCATTAATACTGATCGCTACTGACAACAAATAATCAATTTGAACCATGCTTTGAACATGAAACGACCAGAATGTTCCAAAAAACACAGCAAAGTGATTTTGCTTCATGTTGACGCACCATCACACACGTCAAAACCCGTTAAAGACACGTTAAAAGAGCTTGTATGGGAAGTATTAACCCACCTGCTGTATTCACCAGACCTTGTTCCTTCAGATTACCACTTGTTCCAATCGATGGCACATGCACTTTCTGAGCAGCACTTCAAAACATATCAAGAAGTGGAAAATTGGGTCTCTGAATGATTTGCCTGAAAACAAGAAAAGTTCTTTTGGGATGGTATCCACAAGTTACCTGAAAGATGGGGAAATGTGTAGCTAGCGATGGACATTACTTTGAATAAAGCACTTTTGATGTTTCTCTTGAAATTATCATGTTTTCTTTGATTATAACACCCGAATTATTAACCAGTACACCGGTACACTACCCAAGGCAATCTACAGATTCAGTGCAATCCCTATTAAAAGCAAGGGCATATTTCACGGAGCTGGAACAAATACTCCAAAAATTTAGATCGAATCAAAAAGACCCTGAATAGCCGCAGCAATCTTGAGAAAGAAAAACAAAGTTGGAGGAATCACATCCCAGATTTCAAGTTATACTACAAAGACACTGTAATCAAAACAGCCTGTTACTAGCACAAAAGCAGGCATATAGACCAATGGAACAGAACAGAAAACCCAGAAATCAACCCAAGCCATTGTGCTCAAGTAATATTTGACAAAGGAGGAAAGAGCATACAGTGGAGTCAGGACAGTCTCTTCAATAAATGGTGCTGGGAAAATTGGACTGAAACATGCAAAAGAATGAAACTAGACCACCAACTTACACCATACACAAGAATACACTCAAAATAGATAAAAAGACTTACATGTAAGTTGTGAAACCATGAAAATCCTAGAAGAAGCCATTAGCAGCAAAATCTCAGACATCTCTGATAGTAATATGTGTACAGATACATCTGATAAAGGGTTAATATCCAAAATATATAAGGAAAACATACAAGTTAACAAAAGGAAGACAAATAATCCACTTTAAAAATGGGCAAATGACCTAAATAGACACTTCTCCAAAGTAGACCAAGAGACATATGAAAAAATGCTCAAAGTCACTAATTTTCAGAGAGATGCAAATTCAAATGACAGTGAGCTATCACTTCACACCTGTCAGAATGGCTACCATCAACAAATCAACAAATGACAAGTGCTGGTGAGGATGTGGAGAACAGGGAACTCTCGAGCACTGCTGGTGGGAATGCAGACTGGTGCAGCCACTGTGGAGAACACTATGGAGGTTCCTCAAAAAATCAAATATGAAACTGCCATTTGACCCAGTGATCCCACTTCTAGGAATATATCCCAAGAAACCAGAAACACCAATCAGAAAGAATGTATGCACCCCTATTTTCATAGCAGCACAATTTACAATAGCTAAGATCTGGAAACAGCCCAAGCGCCCATCAGTAGATGAGTGGATAAAAATAACTGTGGTGCATTTATACCATGTAGCAGTAAAAAAGAATACTATGCAGCAGCAAAAAAGAAGAATCCTTACCCTTTGAGACAGCATGGAGGGACCTGGAGAGTATTATGCTAAGTGAAACAAGTCAGTCAAAGACAAGTATCACATGATCTCATTTATATGTGGAATCTAAGTAACAAAATTAGCTAGTGAATGGAGTGGATCCAGAGACATGGAAGCATGGAACAGAGTGTTCAATCTCAGAGGGAAGGCAGGGGAGGGTGAGTGGGTGGGAGGTAATGAAGCAAAGACCTTGTATGCATATATGCACAACCCATGGACACAGAATTTAGGGTGCTGAAGGCCTGGGGTGGGGTGGGGCCAGCCGGAGGGGGTTAATGGAGAGAAAGGGGAACATATGTACAGTAATACTTTCAACGATAAAGAATAATATAAATAAATAAATAAAAACAATAAAGACATTCTTAAAAATAAGAATAAAATAAACTCTAAAGAAAATACTCTGGAGGCTGAGGTTGTATATACGTGGCACAGGATTGGCCATGTGTTAGCTGTAGCTCGGAAATGAATAACTGGAGCATGGGTTACATTACTCTCTATAGTCTTGCAAAATGTACAAATTTCATCACACAAGTCATTCCAGAGTATGGAAAATTAAACAAAACTTCCAAAAGTTATTTAGGAAGCAAGTATAACTTCTTTATTTAGACCAGGTAAAGGTATCTCAAAATTATTTGTTTCTTAATATATTACTTGAGAATATTATTTAATGGCAATATTATTTAGAACAGGGATGCAAAAATTCTTAAAACGTTACCATACAGAATTTGACAATATATACCACAACTAAATATGCATTTACCTGTGACCTAGTAATTCCACATTTTAAGGCTTACCCACCCTGAAGACACACCCACACCGATAGGGAGACACATAAATGCTAATCAATATATTTATTGAAAAAACATGGGATAACCACACTGTATTATGCAGCTATAAGAAAGAATGAGTATGACTTTTGTACATGGATAGAGGGTGCTTTCCTATGAGTATATATGATGTGAGGGGGTTTGGCTAAGGCAGTGGTTCTCAACCTGTTGGTCGCGACCCCTTTGATGGTCAAACAACCCTTTCACAGGGGTCGTCTAAGACCATCCTGCATAGCATAACAGTAGTAACATTACAGTTATGAAGTAGCAATGAAAATAATATTATGGTTGGGTCACAACATGAGGAACTGTATTTAAAGGGCCAGAGGTTGAGAACCACTGGGCTAAGGTCTATGATACCATGGCCAGTGCCTTCCCATTTCATCATCAGGAGGCTTTTCGGGGTAAGAAAGAGAGGGCTTGAGGCAGAGCTGCAGCAGGGCTCCCCTATTGCTGCCCTGGCCAATTTGCAGTCCAGGGCATGTCCTGAAACTCCTCTCATCCTAGTGAGGTCTGAGGCAGAGTCTCACTTTCTGCTTGAAGAAAGCAGCCAACCTTGTAACTAGTCAGGAGCCAAGGTGGGGCTCCTGAGAACACAGTGCATATTAGTAACATGTTTGTGTGCCTGTACAACATAGGGAAATTGGAGATTTAACCTTTTCCTTTTTCTGTTTTAAAGATTGTTCCGTTCACATAGACTTTTATTTTGCTCCAGAACCCAAGTGTATGAGTGACATGGATCACACATTTATTGGAGTTTATCGGGAAGAAAAAATTGGGAATTGTGCCGTTATGGAACAAATTGAAAATCCTTGGGTCATTTCTTATCATTTGGAACAAGAGAGATAGCATGATATTGGAATATGGATTTTTGTGTAAAAGGGAATTACCCCAGAGTAAAGTCCGTGCGATCATGAGATGTGAAGAACAATGGAAAATATGGCCAATTGCTAGTTTCAGTTTCTTTGTAAAATTGCAGTATATGTACCTGGATTGACTTAGCTTCTTCAAGAATGTAGGAGAAATGAAATCCTAATAAGTTTGGCTTCCTGTACACTGGCTCTTTCCATGTCCAAATATTAACTTGGCATCTGCTCTTTGGAATGAATGCTCTTGGCTAGTACTGGGGATGCTAAGAAAACTAGACCCTACCTGCGCTGCCCATAGAATTTTAGAGTCTAAGAGCAGCTTTCTTAGAATGTAGGTGGTGAGATACTCCTAATGTACACAGACGAGTGAAATTAAGGGGTCAGAATGGGGCGGGAGGCTCCAGATGAGGAGTCTAGTGTAGAATCTGTGAGGTGAGGTTAGGGAGGCAGTTAGAGACTTGGGAAAGTGAAAGTCATGTGGTGGGCGGGAACCTTAAGGTCACAGCATGGTGGGCACATCAAGGCTGTGATAATGGTGGGCAGGGACCACACCCTCAGACTGTGGTTCTCAGAGCTGAGAGACTTGCACCTGGACTGGAAGATTACTGTTACAGTTACTTTGGAATGATGAGTAACCCAGAGAGAATCTCCACCTGGGACAGCGTTGGGATGCATCCCGCGCTCCTGTCCCAGTGCAGGTGAGCAAAGTGCACAGAGTGGGTGTTTGATGCACATCATCTTCAGGGCATTTCTGAGGGGGGAAAAACACACATGATAATCCCTGACTGGAAACTTGGCAGCCATTGGGCTGTTGCTCTTTGTGTGGGTTAGGGAATCAGAGCCCATTCTACTAAAATGACGTTTAACATCTTTAGGTGCAGACTTGCAGTGATGGTGCAATGAATGAAGATAGGGGAGGTTTTCATTAATGGTCAGCTAGGTCAGAAGAAAGTGTTAGTCTTTGAACCAAATTCTAGAAAACTTGTGGTGTATTCAGCTGGGAAAATACACACACTCTTGAAATATAATTTAATGGGGGGAAATGTACTTTAAGTTTCTTTTTACATAGCACTTTGGACAGAGTTTTGGTTACATGTCCTAGAGTGACACATATTCTCTGAATATATATATATATATATATATATATATATATATATATATATATAGATATAGATATAGATATAGATATAGATATAGATATAGATATAGATATAGATATAGATATAGATATAGATATAGATATAGATTTCAGAGAGAAAGAGAGAGATAGAAACATCCATGATGACAGAGTACCATTGATTGCCTGCCTCCTGAACCCCCCATACTGGGGATCAAGCCCACAACCCCGGCATGTGCCCTGACCAAGAATCGCATTGTGACCTCCTTGTTCATAGGTTTTGATGCTCAACCACTGAGCCACACTGACTGGGCGCAATATATATATTTTTAAATGCTTTAAGGTGAGTGGTATTTTCTGGCGATGAAATCATCCTAATCAGAAACATATCAGACATTGTGAAAAATCTCAATGCATTCCAGGCACTGTGCCAGGCGCTATACATACATTCCCCCCAATCCACCAGCCCTACAAGACAGGGCTTAGCAAAGCCCCTTCATAAATGCAGAACCGGAGGCTCACGGAGTTCGCTAATGTACCTGAGTTCACACAGCTAGTAAGTGACAGAGCTGGGACCAGAACCCCAGGTCTGGATTTGTCCAAAGCTCACAGGGGCCCGCTCCTTGCAGCTGGCCATGAGTCAGCTAATCCACTTTTGTCTGCTGCTCCAAAATGTATCTCAAGTGATCAAAAGAAGGACCCGGGGACCAAAAGAGTTGATTGAGTGACATAACCAGAAAAATAAAAATCAGAAATGAGTAAGACTTGAGTAAAAGCGATGAGATCATAGCGAGTGACAATATGATCACTGACCAATGTGAAGCCAGATGCCCCCAGAAGCCCAGTCAGGACTCACAAACATCTGGCTCCACCCCCTACATAGAACGTGAATCCTTTGCAAATTCCCTAAGTCTGGCTGCTGAAGAGAAAGAATGTATCAGCTTTCTTTCCCCTGACAACCGTTGCCTAATCTTACATCAGTCACAAAACGGGAGCCATTTTCTGCAAGATTTGCAACAGGGAAATTGCTCAAGGGTTTGCAGGGAGGTGACATTTCCCAGGGGGCCTCTAACCAAGAGACAGAAGCCAAGACGAGGACTCCCGTGAAAGAGGGCTGAGGAACCAATCACGCCACAGTGTAGGGGCCAAGCAAAAACCCAGGAGGGTGACCTCCGTGCAGTAGGAGTCCGAGGCTCTGACAGACATGGTGCAGGCTGCCAGTGAGGAGCAGCAGCAGGATTCAGCCAGGAGAGTAAGGTCCTGGAGACGCGTCCCTGTTGGCTCTTCCTGGAGGCCCGGAAGGGCCATGATCACGTGGTAAACCCTGACTCCAATCGGGAATTCTCGGCGAGAGGCATTGTGGTGTAAGAGGAGCAGTGTCAGAAAGCGGAGGGCGGAGTGACCAGACGGGCCATCTCTCAAAGTGAGGGCCCTGGTGTGGACTGACGGTAGCCCCACAGCGTACAGGAGGTCTCACAAAATCTCCTCGCTGTCCTCCCAGCGGAGCCCCTGGCGCGCATGTCAGGCTGATTAGAGGCTGGGAGGCCTCACGGACGTCAGGGCCTCTGACTAACAGGGACGTTTTCCACTTTGCAGAGGGAGGGAATGCGACTTTAAGAAGAATGCAACTATGAGAAGGTCCTGAGTGGTGTGAGGGCACCCCCAAACTAGAAGGGGCCAGAGAGTCCAGCACTGAGCTGAGCCCTGGAAAACACAGAAGAGCAGGAATCCACGCATTCCACCCGTGTATTCTAGGGGAGGGACCCAAGGCCAGTTGTGCAGAAACAGGAAGCTTGTTCGTCACACAACATCCTCACGCGAGAACACGCAGTGCTAAGCGAGAGCATGTCTCTCTCAAAGGGAGGCTCCCGCGAGAACACGCAGTGCTAAGGGAGAGCATGCCTCTCTCAAGGGGAGGCTCCCGCAGCACCGCCCCCTTCCTGCCTGGGAGACCCAGGCCCCTGCTTCAGAGAAAGGGCGTCCTCACTGCCTGCCTCACTGGGTCTCAGGGGAGGGCAGACTTTGTGGACGCCAGACCCACTTGTGTCGGTAGAGGGAGGCGTCCAAGCTCTGCAGACATAAAAGTGGGGATCCTGAGTGAGGACCTGGGGCCCAGGGACCCTAATCCTTCAGGCATCCGGCATCAGGCGCTCCCTGGACAGCCCTGCGGGAAAGGACCCACCAACTTCTACTTGGGCGTTGAGGACCTTCCAGCCATTACTCCTGCCTAGAGGTTGCCTGAGGACGGCTTTGAAGGACTGGCCTGGCGTCAAGGTGGGAACCGCGGAAACCACACCCCCCCAAAACAAAGGCAGGCCCCCCAACCCTTCCCTGCTGTGAGCCCCACAGGCCCCAGCACAGCCCTCATACTGCGGCCTGGAAAGTTTTTGGGGGAAGGCCTTGGGAGGGAGTAGGCCCGACCCTATTGACCGAGGACCCCTGGGCCCCAAAGGGATTCAAGATGGAGGCCGAGTGCTTCAGAGCAGCCCTGTCTGGGTGAAAGGCCGCGCAGGGCAGCAGCCCCTGTACTCAGCTCTAGGGACCGCCCCGCCAAGGAAATAGATAAAGAGCGACCCAGCCTCCTCTCTGGCGGTCACCCCGCCAAACTCAGCAAAGGCTGCCGGGAGCAGAGCGGGCAGGCCGCGTGCGGTGACCCTTACCCCTCAGGTGGTGTCTCAGAGAGGCCAGGGCCTTGGGGTAATGGAGGAGGGTACAAAGAGGGAGGGCCCCGGTCTCTACCAGGGTCCAGGGCTGTTACACTGAGGGAGGCTGTGGGACTCCTCCCACAAAGGAGGGGGCCAAATACAGTCGCAGCCCAGTGTTCACCCCTGGGAGGCTAGGGCTCATCGCCATGATGAGTTGCACTCGCTTCCTCCCAGGCCATCTCGGGGAGGAGACAGATCCGGTCAAAGGGGGCAACCGCAGGGCAGCGGAGGGAGGATTTCGTGTTAAATTCGTGTTGTGCCAGGTTTCAGGGACAGACCGTTGAGGACTGTGGGCATGTGCCACCGTGTGCCAGTGGGGCCACAAGGAATCCTCCCTGCCTTAGTCAGTGTGCCTCCGCGTTAGATGGTCGGCCTGCACCAAAGGGTTCTGGAGTTGGTCATCGGTCAATGGGCAGGTACCTAGGTGGAAGGTGGATCCCTTGCCTGGTTTGGTTCATGAGGGAGCAACCAATCGATGTGTTGCACTCATGTCAATGCCCGCCTCTCTCTCTCTCCCTCTCTCTCTCTCTCCCTCTCTCTCTCTCTCCCTCCTTTTCTTCCACTCTCTCAAACAAAAAACTTGGACAAGGGAATTAAAGACTGAAAGAAGTTGGCTGTTTGTTTTTTTTCTGGCCTAGTAAGTAGGGGAAAGGATGAGAAAGATGTGTAAGGTAATAAACGTATTAACCAGTGGGAAAATAAATAAATAAATAAATACAAAAAAAAAATACGTGCTATCTTCCAGTGAGGATTAACAAAACAATCAAAACAAGAATCCTGTCTATTTTCACCACTGGTGCACCTCAAGGATAGATGTCAGGCAGGAGTGCCCATCAGCCCTCACTAAGGGTTAATAGTGAAATTAGTGCCTTGGTCTGAGGGGAGTGGTACCAGGCCAGCAGAGGGAGAAATCATGACATCAGCAGGAGTCCATTTGAGACCTCAGAATTGGGTCCTGTGTGGCTTGACTGACAACTGGGGATCCAAATGAACTCATGACATAAAGGACCCCAACAAATTCTCAGCACTAGGTATCCCCTGATGGGAAGGTGAACTAAAGTTTCTCTCCAGTTCTTTCTCCTGGGTCCCAGGGAGCATTTTGGTGGCAGCATTAGAGCAGCAGAGGGTAGGTTGTCTAGGCCCTTCCTATTATTGGTACAGTAATACTGAGGACAAAGAGGGATGATGCCACATGCCAGAACAAGGGAGGCTACACTGAAATCACCTACTGTCACAAGAGTAAATTCAAGGCAGGGCTGATAGTACATAGTGTGGATTTGACTCTAAAATTTATCTGGTTTCTCAGTGGGATTTTTAAGGGCCAGACTGACCAGGAAAACAGACTTGTGGGATCCTAGAGTAGTGCCCTCTAGGAAGCCTGAAGAGGCACCCTTCAGGAAATGCAAGGTGAAATCTTCCTGTTAAAGGTGCTCAAATTACCTTATTCCCCACCCACTAGGTGCCCAAATCACCTGTCTGCTGTCCTAAACAAGAGCCATCATGCCTCGTGGTCATAAGAGTAAGCTCCGAGCTCGGCAGAAACGCCGCCAAAACAAAGCTGAGGACCCAGGTGTTAAGAGTGCTCAGCCCCCTGCAAGAGAGGAAGGAGAGGCCGCTTGCTCCTCCTCTTCTGTTTTGGGGGACGCCCCCTCAAGCTCCACTGCTGCTGGCACTCTCCAGGCACCTCAGGATGCCCCAGCCACCACCAGTGCGGCAACAGGAGCTTCAGGTGAAAGTTCTGCTGTAAAAGCCAAAGGCCAGGTTCAGAAAAGTAAAAAATCCCCCCAGGCCTCAACTTCCACTGGTGCTGGCACTCTCCAGGCACCTCAGGGTGCCCTGGCCACCACCAGTGGTGCTGCAGCTGCCTCATGTGAAAGATCTTCTGTAAAAGCTAAAGGCCATGTTAGGAAATGTAAAAGTTCTTCCGGGGCCTCAACTTCCACTAAGAATGCTGGCCAAGATCTTATAAATCAAAAGGCAATTATGTTAGTAGAGTACCTGCTGCATCAATATAAAAAGAATGATCTCATTAAAAAGGAAGACATGCTGAAGATCATCCACAAGTGGTTCAGGAAGGACTTCCCTGAGATCCTCAGGAGAGCCTCTGAGCGCATGGATCGGTTCTTTGGCCTGCAAGTGAAAGAAGTGAAGCCCAACGGTAATTGCTACACCCTTGTCGACAGTGAAGATGAGAGTGTGAGCAGCGGCTTCAGATTTCCTAACAAAGGGATCCTGATGCCTCTCCTGGCTGTGATCTTCTTGAATGATAACCATGCCTCTGAGAAGGAGATCTGGGAATTCCTGGATGATTTGGGCATCTATGATGGAAAGATTCACTTCATTTTTGGGGAGCCCAGGAAGCTTATCACCCAAGATTTGGTGCAGGAAGAATACCTGGTGTACCAGCCTGTGCCCAACAGTGATCCTCCACGCTATGAGTTCCTGTGGGGTCCAAGAGCCCACGCTGAGACCAGCAAGATGAAAGTCCTCGAGTTTTTAGCCGATCTCAATGATACCCTGCCCACTGACTACTCACCCCATTATGAAGAGGCTTTGCAAGATGAGGAAGAGAGAAAGCAAGCCAGAGCCCAAGCCGCAACCAGGGATGCCACTCCTCCCAAGGCCAGTGGTGGCTCCAGTGTAAAGCCTAAGGTTCCTAAGGTTTGAGCTTGATAATATATCCAACTGTTGCCCACACTCTGAGTGAAATCGAGGTGGAGTCTTCAGTTTTTGTATGAAAGGCCTGTTAAGCAGTTTCCTAATATGCAAAATATCTTGTTGGCTTATCTTTGTTTGTTTTGGGGGTTTTTGCATTTTCAAGTGGTGTTCTTTTAGACAAGGTGTGGGGAACCTTTCTTCTGCCATGTGCAGTTTGGGTATTTAGAACATTATTCGTGAGTCATACAAAATTATCAACTTTAAAAATAGCCTGCTGGTTTTGGTGAAACATTTAACTAACTCACCGCTAATGCCTTGGCAGGACCAGGTCAAATCATTTTGAGAGCGTATGTGAACCACAGGCTGGAAGTTTTGTACCCCTGTTTTAGACAGAATGTTTATTTAGATCTAAAACATAAGAATAGAAGTTTATGAATGACACGGATTGCACATTTATTACTGTCTTTCTAGTTAGGAGTAAGAGTTTTGTTTTAAAAATAGAAATTGGAAATCCTTCAAAATGTTGTGTGATCCAGAACAGGATAGTATGGCTTTTGGATAGAAATATATGTTAATATGTGAACGAACTAACTGTACACTAAAATACGTGGGAGCAGTAGATAGATATATAGGAGGATAGATAAAGTAAAAATTGGCCACTTCTGTTTTAATTTGTCGTTAAATTACACTTGACAATAATATTATACTAGTGGCATATGTGCAGCATAGTGATTAGACATTTATATAACTTAAAAGTGTTTGCCTCTAAGTTTAGTACCCATCTGAACAGTAAGTCCTTAGTTCGTTATTGATTATATTACCTACTCTGCACCCAACATTACCTGTTACAGCCAAGACATGGAATTGTTCATCTGTAGACAAATAGATAAAAAAGTTGTGGGACATATATAAAACTAGTCACTTCTTGTTTGCCTTACTAGTCTTTCTTTTAAAAATTTTAAAAACATACACCTGGAGTTGCTTATGTTTTTCCATAATGTTTGAGAAAATAAATCCTAGTGGATCAGACCTCTTGTTTCATGCCTTTTATTTTACACATTTATTAATTGAGTATCAGCTCTTTGAAAGTCTTCATGTTCGCACTGGGGATGTTTCGGCAAAGAAGCCCCTGCCCATGCAATTATAGGTTATGGGAGAAGCTCTAATTACAAAAGAGAGTGATATATTCTTCACTTCATAAGGAACAAGTGTAAAGGGGAATAAGATGGGTGGAGATAGCATATTACTTACTGTTCATTGCTAAGCAGAATTTTGTCTTATTATATGTGTGTGTTTTTCTAGAACACTGCATACTTCCTGACATCTCTTATATGTAAAAAATACTCCAGCTAGATGGATGATAATATCCGAGGTCACAGATAATCATAGTAATAATTGCCTTTCCCTAATGTGAGTACGACAGGCACAGTGACAGTTGCTTTCTATCTGTTACATATATCCCGCCAGTCCTATAAGGCAGTGCTTGTCAGATTCACTGTACAGTGTAAAATTCAAGGCTCATAGGGTAATTCACTGGGCTCATAAAGGACAAAGCTGGAAATTGACTCCAAGTCTAAATTACAGTAAGCCCACACTGTTCTTCTCCCACCCTGAGACACACCCTGTGCCTCTTATTTCAATTTTCTTCTCATTACTTCAAAATCTGTTTGAAGTGATAAAAGGAATGGCCCTGTTCCCAAACTACTGGATTGGAAAACATAGCCAGAACAATAAGAACACCATTATAGTTAAGAGGTAGGGATAAATAATAAATGAAAGAGCCAGTGTTCTGTGGCAGTATGATTGTCTACATTTGAAATGTTAGATAACCTCAATAGGTCAGGGGCTCTCAAAATTATCCTGGACAGTCCCTTCCCTGTAGAAAGTAAACCTATCAGAACAGAAGTTACGTGAAAATCTTCATCTGGCAGATGACGAGAAAGAATAGTTCAATGCATTTTTTTTTCCCCAGACAAACCCACCACCTGCTCAGGAACTCCTGCCTTGTGCTACAGTTTTCTCCTGGACAGGGACCTATTCTCTGCAAGGTGGGTAAAGTGGAAACTGCTTCAGAGTTTGCAGAGATGTGGAATTTACCAGGAAGCCTGTAATCCAAGAGATAGGAACCAAGATGAGGGCCCCACATAGGGGGACAGGGGAGACCAACACCCCAGAATAGAGGAGATCACAGGGACACCGGTCCCATGTGCTCTCAAACACAGAGAGCCTCAGAAACAACTGTCAGGCTGAACATACCCCCCCCCCTCTGTATTCTGGCTTCTTAGGGGGATAAGAGCCTTGGTCTAAGAGCAGAGTTCTCAGGTCATTAAAGGAAGGAGTATCAGGTTCTCATACAAATGGCAGTGATAAACCTTAATGAGGATTATGGAAGGGCCCAGCCAGAGCAGTCGGATCCCATAGAGTCCCATCCCAGTGGTCAGCCCTGTGAGGTTCAGCCTTTGGCCTTGTCAGGTTGTTTGTGGCTAAAACTGACTTTCAAATCAGGCCCCTGGAAAGTGTTTTTCTGCAGGCTCAGTTCAGCAGAGAGTGGAATCCCAGGAAGGGGGCAGAGTCAAAGTAAACAACTTGAATGAATACAAAATAACCCACAATTGACAGGGCTGCAATTAATCCCTCCTCCACTGTTATCACTGGGAGGCACGGGCAAAAGCGGGCAGGCTCAAGTCCTCCTCGTATTTTGCCTGCAGGGTTTCAAGGAGATGAGAACAATGGTGTACAGACTGGATCATCAGCAGAGAGTGAAATCCCAGGCATGACAGTGTCATGGCAAAAATCCTGTGGAATTAGGCAACCAACTGCTCCATAGCAGGTATGTCTTTAGAATGTTCCTATCTGTAATTGGACCTGGAAGGTCAGAGGCGGAGCTTCCAGGTGAAGGTTTACCCTCATTTCTTAAAAGGGGGTGGTCTCAGGGACTTAACATCCTTGGACTAATGAGGGAGGCCCCATTCAGTAAAGGAAGGGTACCCCGTTTCTAGCAGGATTCAATATGATGACATGGAGTAAAAGTGGGTGTATCTCTCCCAGAAAGAAGGGGGCCACATAGAGCCCTGTACGTGTTGTCAGACTTGAGAACATATCACCTAGTCATGGTGGCATGATTTGTCAATACTCATTTTCTCCCAGAAGTCTCATGGAAGTGAGGAACTTCGCCAAAGTGGGCAGCCACAGATTCTCCCACAGATTATATATTATATCGTCTGATGAGGATGTATTACAAAATTATCCTTGCTAAGCAGCATTTTTGGTTATTGCAATTTCTGTGTTTTGGAGTTTGGTAATATGCTCAAGTTCACAAGACTAATAAGTGACAGGGCTGGGAGAAGGCTCCTGCCCTGAATTCCTCTAGAACCCAAACTGTTCACTCTATTCCTGTCTACCTAAAGCAGACTTAGTGTTCCTTAATATTCCAAAATGTACCTAAGGGAATAAAAGTAAGGACTCTGTGCCCAAAGTATTGGATTGGAATGCAGAACAAAAGCAACTAAGAACACCACAGGAAAGTGAAAGTTACGAATAAAGAGGAGAAACATATTCAGTGACAATGTAACCATTTCCATCTGCAGAGTCAGATAATTTCAAAATCAGGGATTCCCAGAGCCCTCCTGACAACTCCTGTCTGTTAGGAGCTAAATCAATTGTAACAGAAATCAGAAGGCTAACTCTGACTGTTGAAGGAGAAACCAGTGTCATTTTTCTCTAACAGCCCCTCCCTATGGTGTGCCCCCTGCCTTATGTTACAGTTTCCCTATCTCACAAGTCTGCCACATGAACCTGCAAGGTTTGCAGTAGGGACACTGCTCAAGAATTTGCAGGAATGTGGCATTTCCCAGGAATCTGTTCATCTAGGAGACAGGAGACAAAATGAGGATCCCTGTGAATGAGGACTGGAGAGACAATCACCCCCAAATGTAGGGGTCATTCAGAAACCTGCCCAAACCTGTTCTCAGACCTAGAATGCCCAGGCAAAGCATTCTGATTTCACACCCCTTCTTGTACTCATAATTCTCAGTGAGGTGAAGGTCTTGGCCTAAGGAGAGTGGCTTCAGTTTAGGAGAGGGTGGATCCTATATTGGACAGATACCAAGTTGAGGACGCTGAATGAGGGATGTGGGGACCGCTGACTCCAGAACAGTGCTGTTCCATAGAGACTCAGCCTTGCGGTCACCCTCTCAGGACCCAGACATCCCTGGCCTAATGTGGTTCACTCTTCCTTACATGTGGGAGGTCTCCACAAGAAATGGAACTTGACCTGAGTACAGTAACCTCGGGTCAGGGAGGGTGGAATCCCACAACTTGCCAGGAGCACAGTAAAGTCCCTGAGTGAGGAAAGAGGGGATCACTTGTCCCATACATGAGAGAGCTTTAGAAACTCCCACCACAATTCTTAACCGTGAGAAACCCCAGGGGGAAGTTAAAAGGCCGAGAAGCCTCCTCATTTCTGCCTGGTGATCTCAGGCAGGGAAGGGCTTTGTCTAACAGGATGGGGTCCCAGTTCTACAGAGAGAGGCTCACAGAATCCTGGTCCTGTTGTCAGGCTTGTGAAGGCAGATATCATAAGCAGTGTGCCCTGTCTACCTCACTGCCTTCTCAGGAGCGTGAGGGCTTTGTTTGGGGTCTGGCAGCCTCGAGTTAGTAGAGGTTCCCAGGCTCTGATAGAAACCAAGGTGCGGACCCTGAACAAAAAAAACCTGCGGACCACCGGGTCCCACAGAGTCCCGCCCCTGCCGTCAGCTGTTAGAGACCCTGGGTAGCCATAGCCGGATGGACTCGCCCAGACTTCTTCTTGGGCGTCAAGTAACTTAGACTGGCCGCCATTTTTTTTCCGTTGAGGTTGGACTCCTGCACTGGTCTGAAGTCTAAGGTCAGGATCTGAGTGTGGACTGCTGAGACCATGCCTGCTCCCATAACAAAAGCGACCCTACAAAGTCCCACGTCTGTAATCAGCAGTGGAAGGTCTCTAAGAGCTCTCTGGCTAAGGTCTGCCAGGACAGTCTCAGGGAAGAACGCCTTGGACTGAGAGAGTAGTTCTTATTTCTCAGATCAAGGAAACCCAGACCCTAACTAGAGTCAACGAGATGGTCCTGGGTGCTAATGATGGGATGCCTTCCCATGAAAGATAGCAACACAAAGCAGCACCCCTCCTCTCAGTTTTGGGAGTCTCCAGGCAGGCTTAGTCATTTGGCAGGCTCCGACTTTCCCCCTAGGAACTCAAGCGAGACCTTTGTTTGGAGGCTGATGTACTCGGTTCAGTAGAGGGAGGAGTCTCCGGCTCTGATAGGTATCTAATGAGGACCCTAAGTGAGAGCTTAGAGACCACCAGACTATCTGTCAGTCTGAGCCACCCCTATCATTTCTGTCTAGAAAGTTCTGGGCGGGTAAGAGTGTTAGACTCATTGAGAAACCTTAATTCTGCAGAGAGAGGAGACGCAGGGGCGGGGGGGGGGGGTTCCTGAATGAACACTGGTGGTACCAACCACACTCCCCGCCAAAAAAAATAGACCACAGAGAGTGCCCCCTTGCAGCACTAAGGAGACCAGGCATGGAAGTCAGGTGTATGTGACCCTTTTTTATTTGCTGGTATTGTGTGGGTGAGAGGCTTTCTGAGTGTATGGACATCAGATCTACAGAGACAGTGTCCCAGGCCTTAATTAGAGTAAAGTTGAAGACCCTGAATGGGTACTGAGGACCACAATGAGTCCAGAGCAGTGAGTCCCATGGAGCTGTCAGCAATGAGTGCCCCCTGGCAAGGACAGGGGGCAGAGGTGCCCCTATATTTCCCTTTAAGGTGCACCAAGAAGATAAGGATCTTAGTTTAAAGTATATATTTAGAACAGCATGGAGAGCTGGGTGATGGAGGAAATACATTCCATGATACCTTAGTGTTCCTAGTCTGTGTGGGCAATTTGGAGATTTGTAGGTATTTTCATTTGTTCCTGTTTTTGGGTGCTGTTACTTCTAAATAAAAGTTTATCTAGCATTGTAATCTAAGTTAATTATTTTGGTCATTCTTGTTATTTACCAGGGGGCCCAGGCCCTGCCAAAAGTTAATGTGGTGATCTTGAATGGAAACTGAGGGGACCCCCACACTCCATAGCAGCAGGGGCTCCACAAGACTAGTACTGCCTACTGCTGCAGTCAGCCCAAGTAGCACTAGGTGAAACCCCTGAGTGAGCAAAGAGGGATCACTAGTCCCAGAAATGAGGGGGCTTTACGGACCCCCACCACAATTCTTAACCATGAGAGACCTGAGGGGGGAGCTAAAAGGTATCTAATGAGGACCCTAAGTGAGAGCTTAGAGACCACCAGACTATCTGTCAACCTGAGCCACCCCTGCCCAGCTGCCTGGTCTGAAGTCTTAAGGTGAGGATCTGAGTGTGGACTGCTGAGACCACGCCTGCTCTCATAACAAAAGTGACCCTACAAAGATCCACCTCTGTGACCAGCAGTGGAAGGTCTCTAAGAGCTCTCGGGCTAAGGTCTGCCTGGACAGTCTCAGGGACGACTGCCCAGCTGCAGCCTGAGGCTCATTTTAATGATCCCCACACAGTTCTCAGAGGACAGATTGATCAGAACAGGAGTCCTGTAAGTTCCTAGAGCACTGCCCTCAAGGACAGCTGCAGAAGTGGCCTTCTTTAAGTCAAGGTAGTATATCCCTGATGAAAGTGCTCACACCCTCTCATCCTCTCTTCTTTCAGGCCCAGATGAACTGTTGCCCAACCTTCACTTTTACCTTCTGTACTTGACAGTCATCATGCCTCGATGTAAAAAAAATAAGCTCCACACCCGTGAGAAACACCACCAGGCCCAAGGTGAGACCCAGGGTCTGAGGGGTGCCAAGGAAAAAGCATTGCCCTCCTCGTCCTCTGCTCCTCTTCAAGCTGTTTCGCAGAGCAAGCCTGCTAAAAGGTCATGTAGCATTCACAGGTGTCCTCACAAAGCCCTATCCACCATCACTAAGTCTGCATCTAACACAAAATTATCTAAAGGAGTCAATTGCAAAACGGAGAACAAGAAAAGTTCCTCCAAGGCCTCACCATCCAAAGCGAAGTCTCAGAGAGACCCTCTAACTGAGATGAGCAATATATTGGTGCAGTTCCTGATGCAGATGTACAAAATGAAAAAGCCTATTAAGAAAGCAGATATGCTCAAGATTATCCATAAGAAGTACAAAAATAGCTTCTCTGAGATCCTCAGTAGAGCATCATTCAACATAGAGGTGGTATTTGGTGTTGACTTAAAGGAAGTTGATGGTATGAAGCATTTATATGCTCTTGTCAACAAAATGGATCTCCCCAACAATGGGAGGGTCCACCGTGGCAGGGGATTTCCCAAGACCGGTCTCCTGATGACTATCCTGGGCGTGATCTTCATGAATGGCAACTGTGCTACTGAGCAGAAGATCTGGGAATTCCTGAATAAGATGAAGATACATGCTGGAAAGAGGCACTTCATATTTGGGGAGCCAAAGAAGCTCATCACCCAAGATTTCGTGAAGCTTAAGTACCTGGAGTACCGCCAGATGCCCGGCAGTGTTCCTCCATGCTACGAGTTCCTGTGGGGCCCAAGAGCCTATGCTGAAACCAGCAAGATGAAAGTCCTGCAGTTTTTCGCCAAGATTAATCAAACCATCCCCAGCGCCTTCACATCCTGGTATGAAGAGGCTTTGCAAGATGAGAAAGAAAGAGCCCAAGCCACAATTCCACTGAGGGCTGATACCAGTGCTATGGCATGAATGATTCAGGCTCATATCTAGAAGCTCCCCCTATACCTGGTGAAGTTGAGGTTATTGAAGAGAAAGAGCAGTCATGTTCCAAGTAGTGGAGAGCTGGGTGATGGGGGAAACACATTGCTTGATACCTTAGTGTTCTTAGTCTGTGTGGGCAATTTAGAGATTTGTAGGTATTTTCACTTGTTCCTGTTTTTCGGTACTGTTACTTCTAAATAAAAGTTTACCTAGCATTGTAATCTAAGTTAATTATATTGGTCATTCTTGTTATTTACCAGGTTTAAAAATAAAAGTTTTGCTGTTTTGTAAAACACATTTGGAAAGCTTCCATCTTATTTAGTAATGTGGTACAAGATAGCATGGCATTGGAATATGCATTTCCTTGAAAACGTAAAGAAATAAAGCAGTAAACTAGATGGAATCACTAAATAGAGAAAAAAGTAATATCATAAATTTGGGCTTCCCAACCCCTTTTACTCTGTGTTTTATAAAGTTTTAAATTACAGTATGCACTTGACTAATTTGAGAATGTAGAATTAAACGATAATAAATATACCTCATGCTCACAGGCTCATTTATTCCCCAAACAGTAATTGCACATCTGCTCTTAGAAGGCTCCATGCTAGTACTGGGGGAGCGGAGAAAAAGAAGGTTTAGCCACAGACCATAAAAATTATAGAGTTGAGAAGCATCTATCAGATTGGGGAAATAGGAAAATAGTAATATACACTCCAAGACTGAAAAACCAAATGAAAAGACTGGATTGGAACAGAGGAGAGCAGTCAAGTGTAAGTGCCCTGAAGCAAGGCAGTGTTGGACCTAATAGAAGTTCGTTGATGGAAGGGAATTTCATATAGCATCATGGTGGGCTAGATGATGCTGTGAAAATCTTGAGCAGAAGCCAGACCCTCAGACAGATGGTGGTCTGCATAGTTTGAAGACTAAGATTAAATGAAAAAATAAAAATAAAATAAAAGAGGTAACTGCACAGAGCCCCTCTCCTGCTGTCAGTCCTATATACCCTAGAGCAGCCGTGGGCAAACTACGGCCAGTGGGCCAGATCTGGCCTGTTTGAAATGAATAAAACTAAAAAAAAAAAAAAGACCGTACCCTTTTATGTAATGATGTTTACTTTGAATTTATATTAGTTCACACAAACACTCCATCCATGCTTTTGTTACGGCCCTCCGGTCCAGTTTAAGAACCCATTGTGGCCCTCGAGTCAAAAAGTTTGCCCACCCCTGCCCTAGAGCCATGGTCGGCAAACTGCGGTTCGAGAGCCCCTTGAGTGTGGCTCTTTGGCCCCTTGAGTGTTGCTTTTCCTAAGCCTTAGTACCCTAATTAAGTTAATAACAATGTACCTACCTATATAGTTTAAGTTTAAAAAATTTGGCTCTCAAAAGAAATTTCAATCGTTGTACTGTTGATATTTGGCTCTGTTGACTAATGAGTTTGCCGACCACTGCCCTAGAGTAATGCAGGCTGAGGTAACTCCTCATTTTTGCCTGGGAAGGAGGTAGATTCAGGTAGGCAAAGGCCTTTTTCTAAAGCGGGCAACTCCATTAGGCAGAGGGAGGAGTCTTGGCCTTAAAAGGATTAAAGGTAAGACCACTGGTGCTACTAAGTAGAACACTCCTCAAAATAGGGAACTGCACAGAACAGAATCCTGGCTAGGTAGCCAGCTGTGGAGTACTTGGGGAGGTTAGAGCTTTGGTCTGAGGCTTGTAGACTGAGGTCAGTATAGGGAGGAATTCCAAATCCTACCTGGACTCAAGGTCAAAGTCCTGAATGAGGACTGAGGGGGGGCACTGACTCCAGAACAATGTGGTCAGAGAGCCTGTCCCTGTTGTCAGCAGGCATAGGCCACAATTATTCTGTCAACTTGGGTCCCAGGTATGTGAGGATTTTTGTCTGAGGGTCATGGATTCAAGTCAGCAGAAGATAGAACCCCAGGAAATGTGTGGAGTCAAGATGAAGATCCCGAGTGAGGAAATGCAGACCACTCATTACATAATGGAGGGAACTATACTTGATACCACCCTTGCTGTTAGCCTTGTTGGGAGTCTCAGGGCAGAGCCGGGAGGCTCAGGTACCCCTGACTTTTTCCTGCAATCTTTTAGGGGGCCTTGGTGCAAGGTCTGGCTGGAGAGAGAGAGAGAGAGAGAGAGAGAGAGAGAGAGAGAGAGAGAGAGAGAGAGGAGTCCCAAGCCATGATAGATGTCAAGGTACAAACCTTGTATAAGGAATCAGACAACCAATTACCCCAGAACAGAGAAGGCCACACAAAGTTCCCCCTCTGCAGTCTGCCTTGGGAAGCCAGGTTTAGAACTCTCAGGGTGGTCTCAGGAACATAAGAAGTTGGATGTAATGGCAGAAGCCCCATTCAGCACTGGGAGGAGACCCAGTTCTCAACAGGAGTCAAGGTGGTGACACTGAGTGAAGATGAGGGGACCTCTCCCAAAAAGAAGTGAACCACATAAAGCCCTGTCCCTACTATCAGACCTGGGTCACCCAGAGATAGTGACATGATGAGCCTCCCTCACTTCTTCCCAGGGCATCTCAGGGAGGCAAGGAACCCTGTCAATGGGGATAACTGCAGGTCAGCAGATAGAGAATTAACAGGTAGTTCCAGCATCAAGGAAAATTTCATTTCTTCCCAGAAGATTTAAGATAGTTGTGGGCCTACCAAAAGTTGATGTGATAAATCCTGTATGTGAATTGAAGGGACCCTTGAACACAGAGAGGACCCACACTCCCAGCCCCTCTTGTCATCCAAGATCAGTCACAGGTAGGGCTGGCATGTTCTGAGGTACACTCACTCTAATTTCCTCCACTGGGTTCTCAGGGGACAGGACGACAAAGAACAAGAGTCTTGTGGGTTTCTAGAGCATTGCTCTCAAGGAAACCTGCAGAGGTGGTTTCTTAAAAGCCAACCAGGTATCTCCCTACTGAAAGTGTTCACATCCTTTCATCTTCCCTCCTCCAGTTCCCTCCTACATAACATACACTCCTGCCAGCTGTCTGTGGCCACAGTTATGCCTCAGGGTCAGAAGAGTAAGCTATTAGAACTACTGTCAGCATTGATCCCTGAGTAACTACCATGAGCATGACCTTCCTCCTGATCTGCTTTGAATACATAGTGTGAGAAAAAAAAATGTTTCAAGCCTCTAATATTTGAGGGGATGCTTGCTATAATAGTGTAAGCTATACTAACCTGACAGATACAACAGGTATAGAATAAATAATGACAAGAAGATGTTTATAACCAAAGGAGGATTGAAGTTAATGACAGAAGGAATGATCATTGTATGGTGGTTAAAGATGGCTTTCCTGAGGAAATAATATTAAACTGTGGAATGAATGATACAATAGTCAACCAAGCAAAGAATGTTAAATGGAGGAGTATTGCCTGTCTTCTAAGGCTGAGGATTAAAATGATCTAACGTATTAACTATGTCCTGCTGAGCACTATAGTAAAGGCAAAATAAATACTAGGTCCTTTTTCTCATAACCTCCTAATTTGTTCCTGCCAAAATATTTTTTGTTATTCACTAGACATGTCTTAGACTTCTGTTCATCATTCTCAACCTCTTTCAGTAGCCACCTTTGCCTTGAAGCATAGGATAATGATATTTTGGATCAGCAAAACATACTTTAATTGTCTATAGGAAAATAATCCACTTCCACTAATAGCTGAAACCTGGTCTTAAATAATCTTATACTGCTCCTTTTTAAGACCTTTTAGGCAAACTGTCAAAGGGCAGTCTCCTCGAATCACCACCAGCACTTCAAAACCAATATATTAAAAGAGAACTTATGGGCTCTCCCCCTAACCAGAGTCTCCTCCAGGCTTCGTGTCAATAAATGGCTCTACAATCTGTTGCTAATGTCAGAAACCTAGGCATTATTACTCTTCCTCATTCTCCTCCCAAACTATAACCAAGAATCGAGGCCTGTTGATTCTACTGTTAAATATTATTTAATATTTTCCAAAGTATTTTAATTTTCACTAAACTGTCCTCACCATCATTTCTCCTTAATTTCTTCATTTGCCTTCTAAGTACTGATTTCCCTGCATTGGTTTTTATGCACGCCTTCCAATCCTTTTCCCTCAAACTTTATGACCTGCATTGCAGCACTACCTTTGTGCTTCAGTTCCGAGCTTCATGTTCATGAACTTGAGATATTTTCCAATGATCACGTTCTGATTTTGTGCTTTATCATTTTGTGTCCTTAAGTATATTATAGAAATCTTCCAGAATTATAGAATTCTACTTAGGGGATTTTGAAATCCAGAAATAGTTTGAATGCCTAGAGGGTTGGGTTTGAAAAGAAAAGCATCAGCATCATTTCTCAATGTAATATAGCCAGATGGCAGTGTTGTTTCTTGGAAGATAGTCATCAGAGGTTTGTAGTGTGGAGTTGAGATAAGAGTTTGACCTTTGACATTTATTATTCTGTTGAATTCTATATACCTGTGCCTTATTTCTCCCCAGTCATGACATTGAAACAGCAACACAAGCCTGATGCCTTACTTTTTAAAAATGGAACTTTCTTTTCTTTTCTTTTTTAAATTCTTTTTTTATTGATTACGGTATTACATATGTTTCTTAAACACACCTCTGATCCCCTGGATGAAAAATATTTCCCTAAAAGAAAGGTTGTATGAGGAAGAATTAAAATACAGTTCCTGGACGTCCTTCCTATGGAAAGACTCATTATCACATCTGCAATTGGAGTGTCATTGCAACATATTCTATGAAAACTGATTTGAAACCTACAGCAAAAGAATATTTTAAAGCAGTTTAGTTCAATCCATATAACTGCAGGGTAATTAGTGAAATCCAGATTAATCAGAAACTTGCTAGGCAGCAGGGTGAATTGACTAACAGCCTGGGAAGGTACAAAATAACTGGGTAATGAAGTGGATCCGACTATAACATGCAAGATTGCTCCTGGGATTGTACAGAAATTCATTATTTAGACAGATGCTATATCTTGTCTACAAGAGATCTTTAAAACTGGAAATATTGTGTCTTTCCCATCTGATTCTGCTTCATTCTCCCATGGACCAAGGATTGAAGGGCAACATTAGAGAGGGGAATATTTTAGGAAACTCTTTGCAACTCCAATCTGATATCTGTATTTTGTGTTACTCTAGGCTCAGCGGTTCTCAACCTGTGGGTCGCGAACAATGAAAATACATCCTGCATATCAGGTATTTACATTACGATTCATAACAGTAGCAAAATTACAGTTATGAAGTAGCAACAAAACTATGCTTGGGGGTCACCACAACATGAGGAACTGTATTAAAGGGTCAAGGCATTAGGAAGGTTGAGAACCACTGCTAGGGCTTTATCACACATCATCTTATCTGACCCTCATAAAAAATAATCCCTGGCCGAAACCGGTTTGGCTCAGTGGATAGAGCGTCGGCCTGCAGACTGAAAGGTCCCAGGTTCGATTCCGGTCAAGGGCATGTACCTGGGTTGAGGGCACATCCCCGGTGGGGGATGTGCAGGAGGCGGCTGGTCGATGTTTCTCTCTCATCGATGTTTCTGACTCTCTGTCTCTCTCCCTTCCTCTCTGTGAATAATCAATAAAATATATTTTAAAAAAAAATAATAATCCCTGTCTCAAGCAGGAAGAACAGTTTATCACTCTCATTTTTTCATTGGTGATGAGCTTGAAACTGCCAAATGTGAGATGTTGTATTTGGATATAATTACTAACAGCACATAAAGACAAGTTTTCTTTCATTAGCGATGACTATGGTGGTTGCCAAGTATCCATAGCCAAGATGAAGCTGAAAAATCCTCACTTTAATTTTTCTCAGGCAAAGTGCAAAGCTCCATGCACACATTATTGAATTAGTCATTAGCTTCACAGATAACATGAGCATATTTTTCCCAGTGAAATTCTCAGAGATAAATAAATAAGAGCAAGCAGCACCCACTGTTTATTTAAAATGAAAAATTTCACTCTAACAAGAAGAGTTAGCCTTAGGCAGGAGGGAACTAGGTATCTGCCTTTGTGGCAAGATTCAGGAAACATCTGAATGGCCCCCTCACTCTAACCTGATGCGAGTGCAAATAGATCTCTGTCCTTGCTATTGCCACTCTCTCAGGTGGGAGAGCACACCAAGGCCAGAGGTAAATGGTGCTGTTCTTATAGCACACCGTAGGGATGCTTGACCAAATGAATGGGTGGGACATTTGACAAGAGGAGAGACAAAGAAACAGAAAGCAAATGTCTAGGCTTTGAGACTTGAAACAGAAGTCGAGTGTAGTTAAACTTGCCTGTGAGGAATTAGCAAGGAGAAGCAAATCAACAACAACAATAATAATTTAATTAATTCCTTATGAATTACAAGACACTATTTTGGTGATATGAGGTGTACAAATAAGAAAAACATAGTTCTGCCCTCAAGTTTATAGATTACCTTGAGAGATAATATGTATGTATATAAAAGCACACCTAACTGTCCAAAGCAGTGCACTCCAAGTGTGAAATGACTGAGGCCAGCAATAGGAGTTTTTTTGGCCTTTTTTTCCTAAATGCTTATTTTGTGATTTGGGAACACATAGGAATTATCCTGGGATTAAAATTTAATGTTTCAGAAGAGGATAGGTGGATACTAAAAGTGAAAAGGTGTTATTTATTTCTTAAAACCAAAACAAAGATAAAAAGGATCTGACTTCCCTCTCATTTCTCCAAGCCTAACTATAAATCCCATAATCCAACCAGCAAGAATTGATTGAATGCTAGGCATAGGTAAAATGCCCTATATTTGTGTAGCACATAAGAAATTACAAAAATACATGCATGTTTATGTTTTCCATGCATTCTCATAGTTGCTCTGCCAAGGTTAGTGAGGCAGAGACTACTCTGGCAATTTATGGTTGAGACCCCTGAATACACCATCAAAGTCAAAGACTGACTTGACCACACTGATACTCAGCAGATAGAAAGTTCTGCCATCAAAGACCCTTGCCCCAGTAGGAATGGAGACATAAGTCGTACTTGCGAGAAAAAAGAAAGATATAAGGAAACAGTAGACTTAAAAAGCACTTGACTATAAATCAGAAGATTTGGGGTTGTGACCTGATGCTGCTGCTTATAACAAGAGAACCTAGAGAAGTTACTAGGCTTCTTGGAATCCTATTTTTCATCCACAAAGCTAGACAATGGCTTGCTTGAAGGGTTTGCTCAGAGGTTCAAATCAAATGTCCCATGTAGGTAGGTTTTAGAAATAGTAAACTTCTACATGAATGTGTGGCATTAAAATGGAAAAAAGAATGAAAAAGTTTGAAGAGAAATGTTAAATGAATGGAAGAAGAACAATAATAAACATGCATTGATTATTTCCAAAATCTGTAATAAGCTTCTATTTCCAAAAGCTGTGACAAATTATATATATCACTACATATATGTATATACAGGGTGGGGCAAAAGTAGGTTTACAGTTGTGAGTATGTTAAACACAAAGTTTATTCTTGTATTATTATTTATTTATTATTGTATTATTTTTCATATGAACAACTGTAAACCTGTATATTTTAGAAAGTATATATACTTTTATACATAAACATGTGAAGGCATATACTAATATTTTATATATAATTTATGCTTATATTTTATATTTAAAATGTAAAAATTCTATGTATTTTATATATAAAATATGTTTACTATATAGTACATTAATATATAAAATTTTAGTAAACCTTCTCCAGAACTTTTGAAATAGGCAATATTACTTCATTTTTCAAATGAGGAAAGCTGAGGTTTGAAGAGGTTTAATTCGTTGTCCAAGTTTATATACTAGTAAGTAGCAGGGCCTGTATTCAAACTAAGACATTTTTACTTGCAGGTATCTATGCTTTCTCATGAACCTTTGCCTCCCTTTAAAACATACTGTGATTATCATAACAGTTTGGGGGAAACTAGAAATAGTCATGGGCAATCAGAAGCCCACATTCCAATCCCAGTTTTCACATGAAACCACTTAATCAGTTAACTTACTTTTTTTAGTCACTTAGATGCTCTGTTTTAAGGTCAGTAAATTGAGAAAGTTGATCTAGGTCATTTCTAGAATCCCTTCTAGCTCTTGAGTGACTGATTTGTCTCAGTTCCTCTGAGATCATCGGAGTTTTAGCATGGAAAGTCCAGTGTCCCAGGAAATCCCTCAGCGCTTAACATTTACTCTCCACTCTCATCCAAATACCTGCATGTTTCTATTATGCCTGCTCAAATAATACCTCACTTATTCTTCAACATATTTATTTCTAAAAGGGTGACTTAATTTATAGTAACTTTAATTATTCTTTGAGCCAATCACAGCACTATGGCAATTGATGGCAACATGAATTAAAGTTTTGAGTTAATAATGAAATTGGCAATGTCATGTAGTTGGTCAAACCCCCCAGTGCCTTCTGGAAGGGTCACCACTAGCCACTGCCTATCATTCTCACATGGTAGTGTCCAGTTATGCTCTCTCCAGCTCTTCCAACTTCTCTGTGTAAAACCAAAGAAGAGATGATTTGCTTGATTTAACAATTGTGTAAGCATTTAGAATATAACTTTATATTTCTTTATCTTTGGCCAAAGAGACCAATGTATCTATCTCCTCCTGGCTTTTGATAATAGCCCACAGAATCTGGAAAATAGCCAGGCTTAGGAGATGTAATCTATATATATAAAAGGCTAATATGCAGAATATCCCCTTGGGAGTTCGACCGGGAGACCAGGAGTTCAATCTCTTGTTATGACATGAGCTGACCACCAGGGGGCGGCGTAGAATGAATGAAGGCCCTGGCTGGCAGCCAAAAGACCCTGATAGGACCTGATCACCAGCCAGGCCTATGAACCCTACCCGTGCACAAATTTTGTGCACCAGGCCTCTAGTAAAGTTATAAAACAGGGAAGAGTCAAAGTGAATGCCATTTAATTTAAATATTAATTTTAACATTTGTCTTCATGGAAAAGGGACTATGTAGTCAGTTCTAGATACCTCAGTTGCATTACCATTTCAAATAAAAAAATAATGTAGAAAGGGAATCCTTTAGGAAAATAGGTTTACTTTCACAATGGTAATGTGTGAATGGAGAAAAATTACAAATAATAATTGTAATGAGGCTTAACATTTTCATTTTTTACAATAAATGGACTGACAGTTTCCCTATAATGATGTTAACTAAGTGGAGTTAGATATTTAAAAGTAGGCTATACTTTATATTTCATAATCATTTTAGAAAGTTAATATATATTTATTCTTCTCAATTGTAGAGAGATGATAGTGTAAAGTAATTGATGATTTGACATCATTCTATTCTACATTTAAGTATATCTGATATTAAAGAAAGGGAAAAATAACTACACATTGGAGCAATTTGCCAAAAAAAATCATGCCCTTATAATAAGCAGTATTATAGAAACCACTGTGGAAATAAAATAATGTACTTAAGTGACTGAATTCCATTCTACCAGTTGCATTAAATTCACATAAAAATATTGAAGTGATGGAATTAATTTTAGCCATGTATGCTGGTTATAATTGAAATATACTTTATCTTTGAGGTTGGGCTCTGGCTTTTTACTTTATTCAGAAGTTTAGATTTGTCTTAAAAGTATTAGCTTTAAAAAAACAACAACTAGCTTTTAGTTTCCAGGCTAGCTACCGCTGCCTAGTCACCCGTTCATTCGTCTTTATGAGCGGCCTGTGCCTCTGTAGGTTTATAGCATGTCAGTCACCAGTGGTCACTAAATCAAGTCCCAGAAGAGCAAGGTGACCTGCATACTGGATAGAAAGCACATCTAGTACCAGCTAGTAGACATCTCCTAGGACATCACCCTGTGGGATGAAATGCAAGTCTTTATGGGCAACCCCAAGACCACCCCACCCCAGATTGTCAACAGGGACCAATACTATGAGGACCATGAGCTCTTCGTGGAAGCTGTGGAACAAAACATGCTGCAGGATTTCCTGAAACTGGCCTGAGCCAAGCCCAAGCTGGCCCACTGAGTCTGTGAACACATTCCCCAGCCATCACTGACCATGAGAGACCCTGTTATTCCTAACCTTCTGACCTTGGAGCTCCTCCTCACAAACCAAGCCTTTCCTCTTCTTCCCTCTAACTGTAGCCACCTCTCCTCCATTCAGAGGAAACATTCCTTACCCACTAAGCTGTCTCAGAAATTGTCTTAAACAGCAGCCCAAGTGCTGACTGTCCTTAGCTGGGCCCTGGGGCTGCCACCCTGCCTGGAACTGGCTAATGGGCACTTATGTTGGTTCCATTAGCCAGGGTTCTCTCCAATGCCCCATAATGCCCAACCCAGAAGCACCTTACAGACAATTAAATGTCCCATTCCATTGAAAAAAACAAAAACAAAAACAAAAAACCACTAGATTCTATCACCAAAATATAGTAGGTAAAACTAAGTATCTCATCTCTGAACTTCCAAGTGTATATTCTTTGGAATTTCTCTGAGACTTATGGTCCCTAAACTGCATTGATACTGTCTACATCTCTCTGTCCAACACCTCCCATGGCTTCTATCCAGTCTCAGCTTGGCTCCTATTTGGATCGCTAAACAAGAGGATTTAGCTTCTGCATTTCAGCATGGGCTCCTCACCTTCAGAATATTGCTGCTCCCACTTTCTGAGGTCTCCTGCCACATGGCGTCCGCATTTCCCCTTATGTCTCTCCCCTAATAGGTTCTATCTAATTTCAGCTGCATTTATCAGCCTTTAAGTTAAGAGTTTATGAATTGTATTTGTTTCCTGTTGTTGTTTTTCTGCAACTATTTCTGTTATTGTTTTAGGTGATTTCAAGGAGAAAGAAGAAGATGGTGAACTATGGTACTGTGGTCATTTAATGTCAGAAATGGTTGACTGTGTTGATCATCATGAAGGAATTCTTAACCAAAATAATGTAATAAATGTAATCAAATTACAATCCTACAAAAACTGATATGTTTTGAAATAATATTGTATTTCCTATAGGATGGGATTTAACTAGGAGAAAATGCTGAGATAGTACTTTATTTACTAAGATATTTACAACTAATAAACCTATATAGGCAGTTTCTTGAATTCAGTGGGGGTGAAATTATCAAATAACTTCATTTTTTCCACATACGTGTCTTTAAATATCCTATATCTTATCTTTCTTGCTTGGATTTCAGAGCTTTTCCCACATGAGCACATCTCAAAGCTCTTTTAGTTACTCTTAGTTATGCACAGTCTTAATTTTAGGCATGAAAATCTAAATTCTAAATCTGAGTCTCTCACTCAATTGATAGGTTCTCCTTGCTCTCCAGCTTTGGCTGAAATGAGAAGGAGTTAGAGAAGGATGTGGTGGATGCAAAGAAGGAGGATAAGGAGGAGGAGGAAGAGGAGGAAAAGGAGGAAGAGGGGGAGGAGGAGGAAGAGGAGGATGAGGGCAAAGCAGCAGCACCAGAACCACCAACAGCTGCATACAAAGCACCTTGATGCTTGGGCTGGAAACAAGCACACTGTCACTTGCACTGCATTTTCTTGGCCAGAGCAAGTCATAAAACCATCCTATTATTCAAATGTTGAGGAATTAAATGCTTCTCTGTTGTTGCAACATTACATTGCAAATTACGTACATACTTGAGGATGAAGAATTGGGTGGAGACACTATTGCAATCAGTATAGCCCAATTGTTTTTGCTGCTTCTTTGGAGACAACTCCCCCAGACCCACCACAATATTTCTTAGCATGGTAGATGTCTCTTCCTTCTGGAAGCTCACCACTCTCCTCAGATCCTGCTTTCCTGTTTAAATATATTTTTATTGGTTTCAGACAGGAAGGGAGAGGGAGGGAGAGAGAAACATCAATGATGAGAGAGAATCATTGATTGACTGCCTCCTGCACACCCCCTACTGGGGATGGAGCCCACAACCTGGGCATGTGCCCTGACCAGGAATGGAACTGTGACCTCCTGGTTTATAGGTCCACATTCAACCACTGAGCCACGCCTCCTGGGCCTCAGCTCCTGCTTTTAATGGTACCTCACACTTTTGCTTAGCCATGGCAGCCAGATCTTTGAGGTGGGGGCCTTTTAAGTCTAAGCAGCCTTTTGTGTGTCCCTTCTGGTCCATGGGACATTTGCAATTTTGCTTCACCATTAATGGAAGTATACTTTACTCACTGGAGCCCTCTCTTTCAACTAGAAACATATACTTTGAGTCTCTTATTTTTTAAAAAAAAATATTTTTTATTGATTTCAGAGATGAAGGGAGAGGGGGAGAGAGATAGAAACATCAATGATGAAAGAGAATCATTGATCAGCTGCCTCCTGCACACCTCACACTGGTGATTGAGCCCACAACCCAGGCATGTGCCCTAACCGGGAATGAAACTGTGACCTCCTGGTTCATAGGTCTGCACTCAATCACTGAGCCATGCCAGCTGGGCTTTAAGTCTCTTATTTTTAAACATTTTCAGATAAAAGTTGTTCTAACTCCACCGAACACATCTCAAGCTTCTCTGAGTGGTCTCTGACCAGCCTCACTCATCCCAAGCTTGAGCTATAGAGATGAAAATAAGAGGAATACCAGTGGGAATAGAGAAATGCCTAGTACCCCGTCGACTCTCTCCAAAGAAATCATCATCAATAGTTTTTCTCTTATCACTCTTACTTCTTATATATCCTTGAGGTGGACGATCAACTAGGGGGATCATTAGATGATTTTTGCCCCCTCTTCTCCAGCAACTTCTATATAGAGGGTCTGTTCTCAGATGCAAAATATTATATTAGGATAATCCCTATTTCATAGTTTTAGGTTAAAATTTCAATTAGATTAGTAATTTAATTGTGTAAATTTAGAAATTGACTGATTGGGATTATAAAGGATCATAATATGGTTCAGGGACCTGGAGATCTTTGATTTATAGGACAGAATTAAGGAGAACGTAAAATTTGTCTTCTGGCATTGGAATAGCTGTCAGGTCATAGGAGAGATGTAAATAAATGTGTCATTCAATTTTGTATGCCAGCACTCACCTCAGGCTCTGGCAGAGCTCCTCTAGATTTATTAATTGAACCAATTTGAATTAAACTATTCCTTTGAAGCTTCAGAGAGCAAAACTTGGATCAAAAAAATAAGTCACAGGGAGGTAAATTCTTGTTAAGCAGAAGGCAAAGCTTCCCATGAATTATAGCTGTACAAAATAGACTTCTTAGAAAAACAGTAGGATACTACACCTGTTCAAGCAGAAGGTATCTGGCCATCTGGGTGAGATACTATAAAAACAATTCTTACATTGGATAGGGAGAGGGAGTACAGTAAATCATAAATGTTTCCTTTCTGCTAGCTCTAATCTGCTATAGTTATTATATACATACTCTAGTTATAGTTTTAAATATAAATAAGTTTGTCTGGTTGATTGGTTGTCATCAGCATAGGTCACATATATTATATAAAGTTAAAATTGCATTTGTAATTTTCCATGTACAATGTCTAAAATTTTGATCATAGAAACTTACTCATTTTTTCTCATAATATTAGGGAAGTAGTTATCAAAAACTATTGAATGAAGTCTGCTTTGTGAATATTTCCCTCATACCTAGTATCTATTAGCACATCAAAATGGTAAATGTGGTCTCTATGAGCTATTGCATTTTGTAAGATTCTGTCAAATTAGTATAACTGTTTCATTTCCTCTTGTACTGATTTGATTTTTTGCCACCACCTTTGCTTTTGAAGATTCATGTGCTTGATACATTACCTCAAAGACCACAAGATAAAGAGCATTTTATTACTTATGCTTAGCAAGTATTGCATCAAAGTTTACATGAATTCAATATCAAACTTTAGCTATTGTTTGTTTTTAGTCAAGAGCAGATGCATCAATTAAGAAGTTCCAGGGAAATGTAATAATTGGTGGTAGTGCCCAAGATATTATTATTAAATTGCAGGAGTATTAAATGATAGACTCAGTATTTTCCAGAAAATTCTCCTTCTTTTCAGTAATAATCAAAATTGATAAATCTCTGGCGTAGCAATACTTATATCAGACAAAATAGACCTCAAAGTGAAGGCCATAACAAGATATAAGGAAGGCCACTGCATAATACTAAAGGGATCAATACAACAAGAAGATATAACCCTGGTAAACATATATGCACCCAATGCAGGAGCACCCAAATACATAAAAAAACTCCTGGAAGATATCAAAGGAGAGATCGACAACAATACAATCATAGTATGGGACTTTAATACACCACTGACATCACTGGATAAATCCTCTAGACAAACACTCAGCAAAGAAATAGCAATTCTAAATGACTCACTAGATCAGATGGACTTAATTGACATCTTCAGAACGCTTCACCCCAAAGCCACGGAATATACATTCTACTCAAGTGCTCATAAGACACATTCAAAAATAGACCACATATTGGGTCACAAACAAAGTCTCCCCAAATTCAAGAAGATTGAAATCATACCAAGCATCATCTCAGGCCACGATAGCATAATATTAGAAATAAACTACATTAAAAACAACCGAAAATACTCAAACACTTGGAAGCGGAATAGCATGTTATTAAATATTGATTGGGTTACCAATGAGATCAAAGAAGAAATTAAAAACATCCTGGAAACTAATGACAATGAAAACACAACAATCCAAAACCTATGGGATGCAATGAAAGCAGTCCTGAGAGGGAAGTTTATAGCTCCACAGGCCTATCTCAAAAAACAAGAAAAAAATGGTAGTAAATCATCTAACTCTACATCTCAAAGAATTAGAAAGAGAGCAACAAGAAAACCCCAGAGTGAGCAGAAGGAAGGAGATAATAAAGATTAGAGCAGAAATAAATGACATAGAGACCAAAAAAACAATACAGAAAATCAATGAAACAAAGAGCTGGTTCTTTGAAAGGATAAACAAGATTGACAAACCTCTAGCCAGGCTCACAAAGAAGAAAAGAGAGAGGACCCAAATAAACAAAATCAGAAACAATAGAGGCGAAATAACAGCAGACCCCACAGAAATACAAATGATTGTTAAAAAATACTATGGACAGCTCTACTCCAACAAACTAGACAACCGGGAGGAAATGGACAAATTCCTAGAAAAATACAACATTCCAAAACTCAATCAGGAAGAATCTAAAAATCTCAATAGGCCAATAACTATGGAAGAAATTGAAGCAGTCATCAAAAAGCTTCCAGCAAACAAAAGCCCAGGACCAGACAGCTTCACAGGGGAGTTTTACCAAACATTCAAGGAACAACTAAAACCTATCCTCCTCAGACTACTACAAAAAATTCAAGAGGAAGGAACACTTCCAACCTCATTCTATGAAGCCAGCATCACTCTAATACCAAAACCAGGTAAAGACAACACAATGAAAGAGAATTACAGGCCAATATCCCTCATGAACATAGATGCCAAAATCCTCAACAAAATCTTAGCAAATTGGATCCAGCAGTACATCAGAAAGATCATACACCATGACCAAGTAGGATTTATCCCAGGGATGCAAGGATGGTACAATATCCGCACATCAATAAACGTGATACATCACATAAACAAACTGAAAGAAAAAAACCACATGGTCATATCAATTGATGCAGGAAAAGCATTTGACAAAATCCAACACCCATTTTTGATAAAAACTCTCAACAAGGTGGGAGTAGAAGGATCATACCTCAACATAATAAAAGCCATATATGACAGGCCCACAGCCAACATCATACTCAATGGACAAAAACTAACACCATTTCCCCTAAGGACAGGAACAAGACAGGGATGCCCCCTCTCACCACTCCTGTTCAACATAGTACTGGAAGTATTAGCCATTGCAATTAGACAAGAAGAAGAAATAAAAGGCATCCAAATTGGAAAAGAGGAAGTAAAACTGTCCTTATTTGCAGACGACATGATATTATACGTACAAAAAAAAAACCCTAGAGACTCCATCAAAAAGCTACTAGACTTAATACATGAATTTGGCAATGTATCAGGATACAAAATTAACCCCAAGAAATCTGAGGCATTTCTATACACCAATAGTGAACTTTCAGAAAGAGAAACTAAAAAAACAATGTCATTTACCATCGCACCAAAAAAAATTAAGCTACCTAGAAATAAACTTAACTAAAGAGGTAAAAGACCTCTATTCAGAAAACTACAGGACATTGAAAAAAGAGATAGAGGAAGACATAAACAGATGGAAGAAGATACCGTGTTCATGGATTGGTATAATCAACATCATTAAAATATCCATACCACCCAAAGCAATCTATAAATTCAATGCACTTCCCATTAAAATACCAACGGCATACTTCAGAGATCTAGAACGAACTCTCCAAAAATTCATCTGGAATAAAAAAAAAGACCCCGAATAGCTGCAGCAATCCTGAGAAAGAACAGAGTAGGTGGGATCTCAATACCAGATATCAAGCTGTATTACAAAGCCACTGTTCTCAAAACTGCCTGGTACTGGCACAAGAATAGGCATATAGATCAATGGAATAGAATAGAGAGCCCAGAAATCGGCCCGAACCAATATGCTCAATTAATATTTGACAAAGGAGGCAAGAACATACAATGGAGCCAAGATAGTCTCTTCAATAAATGGTGTTGGGAAAATTGGACAGATATATGCAAGAAAATGAAACTAGACCACCAACTTACACCATACACAAAAATAAACTCAAAATGGATAAAGGGCTTAAATGTACGACAGGAAACCATAAAAATTCTAGAAGAATCCAAAGGCAATAAAATCTCAGACATATGCCGAAGCAATTTCTTCACTGATACAGCTCCTAGGGCACTTGAAACTAAAGAGAAAATGAACAAATGGGACTACATCAAAATAAAAAGCTTCTGCACAGCAAAAGAAACCATCAACAAAACAACAAGAAAACCCACTGTGTGGGAAAACATATTTGCCAATGTCATATCTGATAAGGGCCTAATCTCCAAAATCTATAGGGAACTCATACAACTTAACAAAAGGAAGATAAACAATCCAATCAAAAAATGGGCAAAGGATCTAAATAGACACCTTTCAAAAGAGGACATTCAGAAAGCCAAGAGACATATGAAAACATGCTCAAAGTCACTAATCATCCGAGAGATGCAAATCAAAACAACAATGAGGTACCATCTCACACCTGTCAGACTGGCTATCATCAACAAATCAACAAACGACAAGTGCTGGAGAGGATGTGGAGAAAAAGGAACACTTGTGCACTGCTGGTGGGAATGCAGACTGGTGCAGCCACTATGGAAGACAGTATGGAGTTTCCTCAAAAAACTAAAAATGGAACTCCCATTTGACCCTGTGATCCCACTTCTAGGAATATATCCCAAGAAACCAGAAACACCAATCAGAAAGGATATATGCACCCCTATGTTCATAGCAGCACAATTCACCATAGCTAAGATCTGGAAACAGCCTATGTGCCCATCAGTAGATGAATGGATTAGAAAACAGTGGCACATCTACACGATGGAATACTATGTTGCTGTAAAAAAGAAGGAACTCATACCATTTGCAACCGCATGGATGGAACTGAAGAGCATTATGCTAAGTGAAATAAGCCAGTCAATGAAGGAAAAATACCACATGACCTCACTCATTCATGGATAATAAAGACCATTATAAACTTATGAACAATAATAGATACAGAGGCAGAGCTGCCTCAAACAGATTGTCAAACTGCAGCGGGAAGGCCGGAAAGGGTTGAGGGCCAGGAGGGAGTGGGGTAAGAGATCAACCGAAGGACTTGTATGCATGCATATAAGCATAACCAATGGACATAAGACACGGGGGTGGGGGGTAGGGGAGGACGGGGGATTGTCAAGGGCGGGGAATAAAAAAGGACACATATGTAATACCCTTTGTAATACTTTAAGCAATAAAACTTAGAAAAATTTGATAAATCTATGAATAATATGTGTAAATCCAAATCACCCTCAAAATTATTACTGAGATTCTATCTAGTATGTATTATTTTCCCTCTATATTCCCATAATCTACAGAATCTTCAAGATTCCTACCAATGTCTACTTTTTATGGGAAAAAGGCCATCCTTAGTAGGTACAGTTCTCACATATGAAGATCCTACTCCAATAGTTACTGTTTTGATAGTATTCACACAGCAATTATTGGATGATTTTTTAATCATAATTAAATAAAAATCATTAGGTAATAACACCCTGTACTCTAGCTAAACGGTATAGTGTATTGTGTTATTCTCGAATTGTTTCCTGTATCTCATCTGCACATGAGGGTGGTGTGGGGTAGGTAAGATTAAGATTTTTAGATATAAAAACCTAGATGTTCTGCCTCACCATGCATCATTTAAGCATGTTTTAGATTTATTGATAAAACAGGAAAACATTTTATTTCTCTGACTGAGCATTCAAAGAACTAAGAGCCATTTTCAGGAAGAGATCTGGGGACCCATTGAGACAAGTGCTATTGCTGAATTGTATGATCATTTATCTTCTTTGTGGAGTTTTGCTTTTCATGTTTCTCAGGCGGCAGCTCTCATAATAGAATGGGTGTCTCAGAGATTGAATGAATCTTTTCCTTTATGATAGCATTCTACGTTTTTGCTCTTCATGTCATTCCCTGCCCCAAGATGCTGTATCTCAGTTGTCACTCACTTTTTCACCATATGCTTGTCCATATTGATTATAGCCTATTGATAATTGGTATCTGTTGGACTCTTTCTACTTGTTATATTTTCTAGTGGTCTTTCTTTTCTTTTTTTTTCTCTTTGCTCATCTTTATTTTCACAAAGTTTATTTTGAACTCATAATTTATTAGATTTCTCTTTTCATATGTCATTCAAAATATTTTTTCTTTAGGCATCACAGAATTCTTATGCAAAGTTCAGTCATTATTATACTTCTTAAACTTTGTCAACCTTTGAATAAATAAACTAACATCTAAGAACTCATATAAATGGCTTGATTACGATAATATACAGATTTATATTGGATTCAAGTTAATGGCCACCACCTATCAGTCCTGGGTTAGTGGAAATATTTATAAATTAAAGGTTTGTGTTTTATGTGATCATTTAGTGACCATTAGCTGGAGTTTGCCCATGGAAAGTGGCCCCAGCTACACCATGAAGAAAAACTCCAGAGTGTTTTATATAGATGTATCAGGGTAGTTCTTTTCAAATAGTAATGTTTTCTGCATTTTTCTTCTTTCCCCATTTCAAACAGTTGGTCAGGGTTTGTAATTTGCCTCATGGATTTTTACAAAACATGAAAAGATAGGCAGGCTAAAGTCATTGAATCTCCTTGCCCTTTATGGAACCTCAGCCCATTTAATGATCATTTTGCCTGTCTCACAACCTACATGAGGAGGAAGGGAGGGAGGGCGGAAGGGAGGAAGGGAAGGAGGGAGGGCGGGAGAGGGAGGGAGGGAGGGAGAGATTGAGAAATGGTTTTTGAAAGGGGGAGGGAAAGAGAAAGAGAAAGATTGAGGTTGGAAAAAGACCAGAAGTGGAGGATCCTGGTAAGATTGAGGATCTACACATGATTCAAAAGGTGTCCTCCAGGAACATGACAGCCTTTAGAAGGATGGCTTGTGATGGGCTCAAGAAGTCCAGGACCAAGTGAGTCACAAACATGACTGGGAAGCAGCAGAACTTCCAGACCTGAAGAGACTATGTAGAAGCCTTAATAACAGCTAAAACTGCATTTCTCAGCAGACTGGTGGGACGGATCTTGGAGTTGTATTCAAGTTTAATATAATTTAAATAAGATAACAAATGAATACTTTTTACACATCTGAGCTTGTTAGAAAAGATCCCTGCCTATTATACATGGAAGCTAATCTGAAATTGCTAAGAATCCTCATGTTGCACTTACCTGCATCCTGGACTGATTATAATTTCCAGCTTCCAAAAGTGATTTTTGAGACAACTGTGCTCATCTGCATTAAGCTAGAAGAGGGAGAAAAAACATCGAGAATATCAAGGATACGGATTGTATGCATAGCTTGGAAATGAGACATGCCACTTCTGTTCACATCTCACTGGCTAGAACTCAATCATGTACCTACACCTGACTGTAAGGTAAGAAGTTATACTCAGTGGTGGCCAGGTTGTGGTGGCTCAATGGTTGAGCATCAGTCTATGAACCAAGAGGTCATGGTTTGATTCCCCATCAGGACACATGCCTGGGTTGCAGGATTGATCCTCAGTGGGGTATGCAGAAGGCAGATGATCAATGATTCTCTCTCGTCATTGATGTTTCTATCTCTCTCTCCCTCTCCCTTCCTCTCTGAAATCAATAAAAATATATTTTAAGAAAAGACGTTATAGTCAGTGGTGTATCCCAGTGTGTGCCCAGGAAGAAGATCCAAGTGTGTGACCAGGTAGCCAGCCTCTTCCAGTATTTATCTTTCTGGTCACTAAATATTCATTTTTCCCTTCCTGCCACATAGGAAACACATTAACCCCCTCCTCAAGCAAGGTAACCGGAAGTGCAATCCATTTGAATTGCGTCCAGTCGAACACCCTGTATCTCTGGATGATCTGTACTCTTTTCCATACAGTCCAGCTGTTCTTTTCTGTGGTCTGAAATATACATCAGTTATGCAGTGATAAATCGGGGGCAGGATAAATGCCATAATAACTTTCATTTAGAGCAGAAAAGAATGGAAAAGACCTAGCAATCACTGATCTATAAAAATTACAAAATCCTGCTGAAGTACAAGACATTTTCTTGACTTTATAAAAAGGAATGAGAAATCGCAGATATTTGGAAAGTAATTGGAGTATAGAAACTCTATATTTTTATGACTTTTTTCAAACTTTCCCAGTTTTCTCACATCTAGAATCAGCACATCATTTGGCAGAAATTTTCCAAGGATTTGGCCAGAACACAGATGAGGCTGGACTTGAGCTAGATGGTTTCTAGTCTTGCTGAAGATTCTTGCTTCAAGCCTGGTAAAGAAATAACACAGAGGGTATTAGGACCACAGGGATTTGAGAGATCACCATTGAACCCAGGATTTGGGACCAACAGTGGGAGAGAGACAGTCAGAAGGAATGTTAGGGTTGAATATCTCACTGGCTCTGTGGATTTAACACTTAGGATCAGTTTTGAACTGATTTTAAAAAGTAAACAACTGGATACTTTTTGAACAACTAAATTTTAGGTGGATGTTCCTACCTGCTACATAGGTAAGATTGGCCTCTAAGCACAAAGATTTGAAAAGTATATTAAAGAGACACTTAATCCAGGACAGCAAAACATGGAGGGTCTTATATTAACATTTCTCTAAATGTTCAGTTTGGAGGAAATATGATTGGCAACAAAAATTTAGATAAAGGTGAAGGAAGAAAAGCAAAGGCTGGCACTATCAATGGGATACTGTTTGGGAAAACAAAAGCCCAGTCATGCTAATATGATCTTTCTAGCAGTGAGGAGTGAACTCTTGGTGACAAACATTTTTATTCATATATATATATATATATATATATATATATATATATATATATATATATACAAATTTTATTATTTTTTATTCCCAAAAGACATACAAATGAAAACCTGCTCTTAAAATGCAGGGAGACTTTACCTATAATGTAGCATTACATTTACATCATAAAACATCCTCATATGAAAATCAGTTTCAGCTCTTTCACACACAATTGGATATATATTCACACACTATATATATGTAAGTAGTTATGAATTATCTACTGATACAGATTCCTTTAGTGGAAAATTAGGAAATTCCCATGCTTTCCAGCCTTGGGGTATTTTCATTCTTCTTATATAACTCCATCTTAAGAAACCCTAAATACCAATCAGAAAGAATGTATGCACCCTTATGTTCATAGCTGCACAATTTACACTAGTTAAGTTCTGGAAACAGCCCAAGTGCCCATCAGCAGATGAGTGGATTAGAAAACTGTGGCACATTTGTACAATAGAATACTATGCAGCTGTAAAAAGAGAACTCTTACCATTGGCAGCAGCACGGATGGACCTGGAGAGTATTATGCTAAGCAAAATAAGCCAGTCAGAGAAAGACAAATATTACATGTTCTCACTCATATATGGAATCTATCGAACATAATAAACTGATGAACAATATAGATCCAGAGACATAGAAGCATGGAACAGACTGTCAAATTTCAGAGGGAAGATGTGGGTGGGGCTGGGTAGGGAGTGATTAACTGAGGAATTTATATGCATACTAGAGGCCCAGTGCACAAAATTTCGTGCACTCAGGGGGTCCCTCAGCCTGGCCTATGCCCTCTTGCAGTCTGGGACCAATCGGAGGATGTCCACCTGCTGGCTTAGGCCCGCTCCCTGGGGGATCAGGCCCAAGCTGGCAGTCAGACATCCCTCTGGCAGCCCAGGAGCCCTCGGGGGATGCCCACTTGCCAGCGGGGACCAGGCCTAAGCTGCAGTCGGACATCCTTAGCGCTGCTGAGGAGGCGGGAGAGGTTCCTACCACCAACGCTGTACTGGCAGCCATCAGCCTGGCTTGTGGCTGAGCAGAGCTCCCCCTGTGGGAGTGCACTGACCACCAGGGGGCAGCTCCTGCACTGAGCGTCTGCCCCCTGGTGGTCTGTGTGTCATAGTGACCAGTCATTCCCAGTGGTTCTGCTGTTAGGGTCAGTTTGCATATTATCCTTTTACTATATAGGTTAGAGGCCTGGTGCATGGGTGGGGGCCGCATGGTTTGCCCTGAAGGGTGTCCCGGATCAGGGTGGGGGTCCCCACTGGGGTGCCTGTCCAGCCTGGATGAGGAGCTGATGACTATTTGAAGGCTTGTCAAGCCCCCCCAGTGGGGACCCTCACCCCATGGAGGTTTGGCCAGCCTGGGTGAGAGGCTAATGGCTGTTTTCAGGCAGGCCAAGCCCACCAGTGATGAAAGCTCCCAGTCTCTCCTTTTCTTCTTCTTCTTTTTTTTTTATTCTGGGATTTATTTACCTTCTATAATTGAAACTTTGTAGTATTGAGAGGAGCTCAGAGCCGGCCAGGGAGGGCATGAGGGAAACCTCCTGCTCACTCCAGCTCCGTGGCCATGGCCAGCTGAAAGCAGGTATCTGGGGTTTATTTATCTTCTATAATTGAAACTTTGCTTTGAGTGGAGCTCAGAGCCACCACGGCAAGCGGGAAGCTTGGCTTCCTCCATCATTGGGGCAACCAAGCCTCCTCCTTGCTCCAGTTCTGTGGCTGCCGGCCGCCATCTTGGTTGGGTTAATTTGCATATAGTTGCTCTGATTGGCTGGTGGGCGTGTTTTAAGGCATAGCAAAGGTATGCTCAATTTGCATGCTTGTCTTTTCTTAGTGTAGATATGGACACAGACAATAGAGTGATGAAGGCTTTGAAGGAGTGGGTGTGGGTTTGAGAGGGTCACTGGAAAACAAGCAAGCAAACAAACTAAAAGTACATCTGTAATACTTTCAACAATAAGAAGTAAACAAATTACCAGCTGATAATTTAATCCACACGATGGAGTTATATACCAAAGGAAAGTAAAACTAAAGCAGGCTTCAGCTGAGTTGAAATTTGCCATAAGGATCATTTGCTAGATATGACACAGTGCAGTCATATCAACCATGTATGTGATGTTTGAGAAGTCAGCTTGCCAAAATAACAGAGAGGAAAAAAACAATTTCAATGTGTAGAAAATTCTAGCTCTCTTAAGCCTGGGGGTTAACATGAGATGGGATAGGTCAATCTATTTTCTCAGTCTGTTTCCAGTAGCTCTGACAGTTGGGGCATCTTGCCTCAATGGATGTGCTTTTACTATTTTTTATTTTGTTGTTGACATTAATACAGATGCCTCTCATTTTTCCCCCTTTCCCCCAAACATGAGCCTGAAGCATGACAAAACTGTTTAACCTGTCTCTCCCCTAATAAAGAGCAGTCTACTCTGATATTGCAGGACAAACGAGTGTTGGAGTCACTATAGTGACAAGCAACACCATGCTGATCTCCAATGAGGTGTCTTCCCTTGGGAATCTTTAAGGGTAATATATACTACTAGAGGCCCAGTGCAGGAACATTCATGCACTTGGGGACATGGGTCCTTCTGCCCGGGCTGCACCCTCTCGCAGTCTGGGACCCCTCAGGGGATGTCCACCTGCTGGCTTAGGCCCACTCCCCAGGGGATTGGGCCTAATTTGGCAGTCAGACATCCCTCTGGCAGCCTGGGAGCCCTCGGCAGATGTCCAATGGGGAGTGGGCCTAAGCCATTAGTTGGACATCCTTAGTGCTGCCTCAGAGGTGGGAGAGGCTCCCACCACTGCCCCTGCGCTGGGCAGCTATGAGCTGGCTTCTGGCTGAGCAGTGCTCCCCCTGTGGAAGTGCATTGACCACCAGGAGGCAGCTCCTGCATTGAGCGTCTGCCCCCCCTGGTTGTTAGTGTGTGTCATAACGACTGGTCATTCCTGATCATTCTGTTGTTGGGGTCAATTTGCATATTACCCTTTTATTATATAGGATAGTTGGTTTTCATTGTATGGGCTTATGTTGTGATGCCACCATTTTCTCAACATGGTTTATTTGTGGTTTTTGTTTATTTAGGCACTTCCCTTTCTTGAAACAACAAAGAAACTTCAGTCATAAAGCACTTGGCCATGTATAGAAAGACACCCTGGCATTCAAACTTCTGCATGATAAAGTGTATTAATAAGTGAATCTGTTCCAAAATTGTTATATCTTTTTCACCTATAAATGTTTAAAAAGAAATTATTTTTTCACAGTAGTACAAAATCTTCAGCTAATGATATAAATTTTATATGGGAACAAATTGTTCTAACTTTCCATTCAGACAGTGTATAATCGACTATATCCCTGACTACACTAGCATTTATTACTGTAAGCAATCTTATCTAAAAGAGGAGGAATTCATGTTTTCATCATTTAGTTTGTTGATGCCCGAGGTTTAGAACCATTCTAAAGTACTTGTCAACTCTCTTTGAAGTGAACACAATATTTTCAAATGCTGCAGGATTTTTTTGCTGTGAAGTGTATAAAAACACACAGATTTCCTTATATACTCAACATTGAAACATTTGGTGTTTAATCTTGTTAAATTGTCAGACAAACCATGGACCAAGTAGTAAGGGCCTAATATACTTTAAATATCATTATTTATCCTACAGCTTGTTTTTCTGAATTATACCATTATATAATGAAGGTTCTTTGGTTTTAAGCAGCAGAATAATCTCATTTTGCTGCAGTTCAATAGAGATTATGGGGAAAACTACCAGGGGCATATAGGGTTTTGGTTTTGGAATGGGCCAGAACCAAGGCTGTCTTTCAAGCTGTGAAGCAAGAATCAGCAGTTGAGACCATCAGAACTTTTCTCCCTCCATCTCCCACCCCAAGATTTACAGAGGTTTGAATTGGGTCATGAGCCACCACTTAGTTGGTAGGAAGACATAGCCATTTTTCACAGCCCACCTGACTATATCCAATGAGGAAAAAGTAACTCCCAAAAGAATGTGGGGTGCTCTTAGGGAGGGAAAATTGATGCTGGCCTGCCAAACCTACCTTTTTCTTTTTTTGTTACAGAATAAATTTTATTAAATTGTCATTTACTGCCCTAGCTGGTTTGGCTCAGAGGATAGAACATTGGCCTGCGGACTGAAGGGTTCTGGGTTCGATTCCAGTCAAGGGGGCACATGCTTGGGTTGTGGGCTCTATCCCCAGTAGAGGACATGCAGGAGGCAGCCAATCAATGATTCTCTCTCATCATTGATGTTTCTATATATCTCCCTCTCCCTTCCTCTCTGAGATCAATAAAAATATGTATTTTTAAAAATTGTCATTTACTTAATCCCTCCTTCTCTCTCCCACATCAGTGCCCTAACAGGCCAAAGGTTTCCTTCTATTCCCCATTGGTTAGTTTAACTGTCACTCGATGTCAATCCCCATAGTTGGAGAAAAGAAAATGAAAGAAAGAAGACCTAGCAGGTAGAGCGCTCTCTTAGGCACCAGAGGTTCAATGGGAAGCTTAGGATTGTTAATGGCAGGGCCCCCTGGAATGGAGAGAAAATGCTCCACATTGTCAAGGTGTCTCCTTGCACTTGACAAAGGGCATCGGAGGAACCACTACCCACCATGAGGCTGCTGACCTTGACCAAGGGAAGAAAGATTCCCTACCCCTGACTGTTTTCAGCTGCAACCTACCCTCAGAGCTCTGAAAAGATTTAGAAAGAGGTTTCCACTGTGGTACCCAGCAGCTTCTGTGAATCAGAAGGGGAGGAGATTGTGAGGAATGGGAGGCATCACCTACTCTGCAGCTTCATTACACCTGTCCACATTCGAAGTAGGGAAAGATTCCTGAGACAGATGCTCCAAACATAGCATGAAGGTGGGGAGTAAGTCTACATGTAAACCTCTTAGGTTTTCACTTTCCTCTTAGAATTTTCCAATGATAAAGTTAGTTTGGACCTCATTCATGGAGTAATTTAATGGAGAAATTGTATTTATCTTTTAGAAAGTATAACCTGAGTAATCTTCCCACACCTCTCTCATTAACAAAAATAAAACAATATCTTCCTGATACATTAGTGAAAACAAAGCAAAACATCCTGGCCATGGCTCAGTGGTTGAGTATCAACCTATGAACCAGGAGGTCATGGTTCGATTTCTGGTCCAGGGCACACACCTGGGTTGTGAGCTCAATCGCCCGTGTGGGGCGTATAGGAGGTAGACAATCAATGATTCCTTCTCATCATTGATGTTTCTATCTCTCTCTCTCTCCCTCTCCCTACCTCTCTGAAATCAATAATATACATATATATTAAAAGCAAAACAAAACATCATAGAGGAAGGTGTTTTTTTGCTCTTGTGGTACTCTTTGATGCTATAAAAATGTAAAAGACAAAAACAAAACTTAAGTATTGTGGAGGGGAAGAAGGAAGAAGAAATTATCTTGGACTGACAGAAAAAATAGTTTCCTGGAGAAAAGATTATTTGACATGGCCTTGAAAAGTAAACAGAATTTTAACTATCAGATGGCACTTTGGGAAGATGGAGGCAACATGAGAAAAGACTCAAGAAGTACGAGACTTTAACACTTTAGAACAGTGGTTCTCAACCTTGCTAATGCCACGACCCTTTAATACATAAAGTTCCTCATGTTGTGGTAACCCCTAATTTCATTGTTACAAATTGAACATAATTAAAGCATAGTGATTAATCACAGGAACAATATGTAATTATATATTTGTTTTCTGATGGTCTTAGGCGACCCCTGTGAAAGGGTCGTTCGACCCCCAAAGGGGTCGCGACCCACAGGTTGAGAACCACTGCTTTAGAAAGTGTTAGAGTTCTATTTTATTTTTAAATATACTTTTATTGATTTCAGAGAGGAAAGAAGAGGGAGAAAGAGAGCCAGAAACATCAATGATGAGAGAGAATCATTGATCAGCTGCCTCCTGCACATCCCCTAATGGGGATCGAACCCACAACCTGGGCATGTGCCCTGACCTGGAATTGAACCATGACCTCCTGGTTTATAGGTCGACACTCAACCAATGAGCCGTGCTGAGTGGGCAGAAAGTGTTAGAGTTTTAAAATATTAAAGTGAACTCAACTGCAACAAATGGCACATGGGTAGAAATGTTTATTGATTTGTGTTTTGACTTGTTTAGTTTTTGTTTGTTTGAGGGCTTTTTTGTATACAAAAACTGCCCTGACCCAGAATGGAAGTGTGACCTCCTGGTTCATGAGTCATATTTAATGTATATGATTTACTGTGTTTGGACATAAGCATACACCAGTGAAACCATCACCAAAATCAAGGTAATAAACATATCTGTTACCTCCAAAAGGTTCCTTGTATCCCTTTGGCTTTTATTGTTTGTTTTGTGGTAAGAACATTTAACATGAGCTCTATCTTCTTAACACATTTTTAAGTGCACAATTCACTACTACTGACTACAGGCACTATGATGTATAGCAGACCCCTAAATGTAATTCATCTTCTATAACTAAAACTTTATGCCAGTTGAACAACAACTACCCATTAATCCTTTTCCCCCAGCCACTGGTAACCAACATTCCAGTCTCTGCTTCTATAAGTTTGAGTATTTTAGATGCTCCTATAAGTGGAACCATGTTGTATGCGTCCTTCTGTGGCGTGTTTATTTTACTAGCATAATGTCCTCCAGGTTCATCCATGTTGTTGCAAATAGCAGAATTTCCTTCCTTTTTAAGGCTGAATAATATTCCATATACACATTTTCTTTTCTTTTTTAAAATATGTTTTTATTGATTTCAGGGATAGGGAAAGAGAAATAGAAACATCAATGATGAGAAAGAAATGAAATAATTTTCCCTGATGATTGGTACACTTCCAGGGTAAGAGAAGAGACCATAATACTTTGCCATTTCTAAAGACCCAAAAAACTATTTAAGGGTCTCTAATTTATAGTTACATTTGTTAAATGAAATGAATACCTCTGGATGATGTGGGGGCAGTCAATGCAGGGTGCTACAGAAGAAAGGCAACTTTCGTGTAATCTTTTGCACATCTGTATTTGGAGGGAGAGAGATATTAACCAGTGAAAGGCCTTTCTTATGATTTTGTCTACTTCAATTTTGGCAAATGATATAGCCTTGGTAATGCCTGGCATATACATGCGAAGGAAGTGTTGGTTAAATAAAAGATTGTCCTCTATTTTTTTAAATATATTTTATTGATTTTTTACAGAGAGGAAGGGAGAGGATTAGAGAGTTAGAAACATCGATGAGAGAGAAACATCAATCAGCTGCCTCCTGCACACCCCCTACCGGGGATGTGCCCGCAACCAAGGTACATGCCCTTGACCGGAATCCAACCTGGGACCCTTTAGTCCCCAGGCCGACGCTCTATCTATCCAGTGAGCCAAACTGGCTACAGCTGCCCTCTATTAAGAAGGAGCTAATGATGGCAAAAATGCCATCAATGGAGAATATCAGGTCAAAATTATTCCTTCGAAATGGCCCAGCACTAAGGTTTGTTTCTTTCACAGATTTGCCAGTTCACTGTTAACAAAAGGCATCCACTTTTGAAGCAAAAATGGATGCGAGACAGTTACCTAAATATTTTCAAAAATAGTGAAATTTTGTTTTACAGGTTTTCGGATTATTCAACCTCTTGCTTTAATTTGCACCTGGCTGTAGTAAAATAGTTGGTAAAATTTAGAGGTTCACTGCAGAGGAAAGAATAAGGAAAGTATAACAGGAAATGGTTTATTTCTTGCCCCCACAGTCAAAATGCAGTATCTGTGGATTATTATTTAGGTGTAATGCATCAATATGTTGGAATACGTCAGAGTAAACTATCTGTCTACCCATCAAATCTTAAGCTTCTTGAAGGTACAGTATTCTGCATATTATAGAGACTCAGCATTTATTATTTAGATTGAACTGACATCTCAAGTTACTTGCTTTATTTACTTGCTGACCTGAAATCCCTTGCCTGAGTTTACACAAGCCCCCAACATTTTGAGGAGGGGGGAATACCTGGTATAAATGTCTATCTTAATATGGAAAGCAACTTGACTAGAAAATCTCCACATTGGAAAATTTCTAGTCAAGTGTTCGTATGAACTGTCAGTGTACAAGGATTTTTTACAGGCATCCTTGTATCATACATTCAAATTTATCCAGAAATCCCCCCCCAAAAAAAAAAAATTATAGGCATACTCTCCCAAAGAACCAGGCTCAAGTTTCTTAGTACCATCGGATATATACCTTTATCTTTTTTTGACATCCACCTCTTGATGGAATTAAAGACTAAGGTTTTTCATAACTTAACTTGTCATCAGCATGCAGTGAAACCAGAGTAGGAAGCCTAGTGCGTAACTCAGAGGAACTCAAACGAAGAGCATGTAATTGCATGCTTAAATCAAAATGATTACTGATCTTTAAATCTTTACCTATATACAAAGAGAAAAAATATTTTGAGAACAAAGGTCACCCAATCTACCCCTTTGTAACTTCCTGGCATTTTGTCAACATGTGGATTAAACACTGACTAAGGAAAATGCCCCACCTACATGGTTTTCTATGTACCTGTGTGCACCTCTTCAAAACATTACTCAGCATAACTTCAGATATCTTGGGCTGAAAACTCACGGCCGTGGTTTCAGCTTCTTCTTAATGAGAAAGTCTGCCATTGCCTTTAGTATTCATTAAGGTTTACTGGAATTAAGTAACATTTAAAGAAGTAGACCTTAATTTATGTACATAGAATTGAAAGTTGGTATACAATAGATCATGTATCAATTTATATTTCTGAGAACATTTAGTTAGTTTTGTTTATAATAATTTGGTGCATCTTACCTAGAATAAAATTCTCAAGACCTTAGTTGTTCTCCATATCAGTTGAGATCTAGTGAGGAAACATAACTCCTAATTTGAATAGAGAAGATTAGCATAAAGAATTAATAACAAACAAAAAGGGAGTTAGATAATGTATCGGGTAGAAAGAAGACTCTAAGGAGTCTAGGGATAGCAAGTTCTAAAACAAACTACAAAATCTAGGTTGAGGAGAATTGACATTGGAAGAACAATAACATAACAATGCTCCACCACAAGACTGAGGTATCCTCCAGGGTAAAAAAAAAAAAAAAACTTGCCAGAGGTCACAGGTCACAGCTAGTGGGCCACTGAGTGGGGAGAGTGTGGCCTAAGAGTGTGGCTGGCTGGAGCTGATTGAGGGCCACTAGGTTCCTATGCTCAATAATAATAAAGAAAGACCAGAACATGAAGGAAAGTGTCTTCTTGCTATTATTGCCTAGTGGTGTCCCTTAGGATTTTTCTATTATTGAAACCAACATTGTGCCACTGGAAAAATAGAAATGTTTACAGAGTGTGCATCTCATATCACAAAGAAATGCAAAGAATGGAGGAATTGGGGCTGAGAATCAAGAAATGAATCATTGTTACACACATATATGATTAATCTAACTTGGGTGTTAAATTTTTAAAAATATAATAGCCAATGTAACATTTATGTGTTTATTTCACCCTCTCTATCAAGAGTAATAAACTCACATAACCCTAGAAGCCCAGAAGATAACCCAAATGAGTTAAATAGGATATACATAAGTCAATAAGGAGTGGTGTGAACTGATGTGAAGAGAATATGCCTTGCCTCCTAAAAGTGATCCAGTTCATATATAAATATCTGCATTCTGAATACAGACCCCATAATACTGTGCTAGTAATTATACATCTAAATAATTAAACTGTCTACAAACCAGAAGATTTCATTTCATTTCGGTTTTTTTTTTTTTTTGGTATGGCCAGTGAGAAATACCCTTCTCAAGTTAGTTATGGAACCACAGATTCTATCAGTTATCCAATTGATTAAAGAGATTTATCATTCATCCACTACTTGAATGTTGTTCCTTATAAGACTCCCAAATAAATAATACATAGTATTTAACCATATATATGTTTAGCAGCTTAGGGCTAATTAAAAATAACCATTTTTATTTTGTATTGGAAAGCAAGCAAAGAAGCAAGGATCCTTATATCTTAATATTCTACATGTTATGCCTAATTTGAATTAGGATACATTTCCCACATTGGCAATTCCCTTGTTTATTATTTAAAAAGCAACAATAATGGTAGAATCAGACTCTATTACAATTACTTTGCAGGGATAAGAAAAGAAATAACCACTTAAAACATTGTAATTACATCAATGTTATTAAATCTTCTACATGTGTTTTTAAATGTCAAAATCCCAACATTAATTACTATTCTGCACTGAAGCATGAAATGACTTTAAAGTCCCTAGCTAAACAAGGATTGTGACTAAATTAGTAAGGGTAAAGTTTGAATCTTTGAGGCAAAAAAAGATTTGGCTATAAAGAAAAGAAGAATGTTTTATAGAACCATATGTTTGGTATTTTCCAAGTGTACCATATTTCAGGTGACTTTGTTTTTCTTCTCCATTAAAGTGATTTGTTAAACATACAATTAAATGTATTTTACATTTTATATCTTTATAAATAGATTTTTCATATAAACACGCGTACAAACCTGGAACTCTGTCAAACCTGGAGTTCCAATTTCTAGTTTGGAAATTGTCCATTGTTATTATACGATGGCAACATAGGAACCAGCAGATTTACCTAGAGTCAAAAATAAATAAATAAATGCAATAAAAAAGTCAATAGTCTTATATACCTGGATTTAGAAATGAGATGTGTTAGATGTATTCTATAAAGTGTCATAAATATACTTAACTTTTATTTAGCTTCTGCAGCTAAATTGGAGACAGTGTGGTATAGTGCTAGGAACTCAGATACTTTCACATACAGGACTACTTTCACATTCTAGCTATGTCTATGTTAGTGAGAGGGTTTGGGGAAAGATACTCAATCATTGAGTCTTGACTTATTCTTCTGCAGGAAGATAATATTTAACTTGTAGAGCTATTGTGAGGATTAAAATATGTCTTCTATGAAAAACACTCAAAATAGAGCTTGGCATTTTTACTTCAAATGCACTATGGTTTCCTCATCTCCATATATTACAGTAAAGCAACAGTGTTACAATATAGACTATTTTAGGTCAATATAGTCATTTAGGTAAATCTGACATAAATTTTATATTACAAATTATTTTTTCCTCTTTCATGCTTATTTGTCCCCTACCCTCTGGTATTTGCTACCTTCTTATTTTTGTTCTTATTTTTAGGTTTTATTTTCTGTAGACCACTCTGCATTTTTCTCTAATCACTTAAAATGCTCTTAAAATATCTGCCAGAACTTTGGGCCTGCTCTAAAACTGGGTATGTGGTTTAATGAGATTTTCTGACCTAAGACATCAGGTTCCAGGTTAGACTTCATTCATTACTCATACAGAAGTCCATGACTAAAATAGAAAAAAGTCTAATTCGGCACTATTGATCAGTAAAACTCCTATTAAACTAGAGGAACAATGCTGTCCAACTCTCAGAAGTTATTACTATAAGACACCAAACCATAGCTTTTTAAGTTCATACACATAATTTACTAACAATGCCTGAATATCCAATTCTAAGGAATTTGTAGATGTACTTACATATGATTATATATATATATATATATATATATATATATATATATATATACACACACACACACACACACACACACACACACACACACACATACACATATATCTTCAGAGAAGTATCTCACTCACCTTTACTTTAGTGGCTATATTTCATCGTACATAATCTAACTGAAAGATGAAAATGAGTCAAAAGGAAAAGGAATTATAGTGTTACAGGGGACACAACCAATGACAGAAAGAAATAGTACAGCAAAAGAGTGGGGTCACTGCAGCCACCCAGACAGAATTTCTAAGAAGGTGTGTTTGCTTTTATCCAAAACCTCATACCTATTGCCAGGTCTTCTCGCCTCCATCATTCCACCAAAGTCATATATCCAGATGAAAAATCCCCTAACAAGGTTAATTAAAAAAGTCTCTTATTCCTCAGGAGAGACAAACTATTCAGTGCACCTCTTCTTAGTGATTAGTATTATTCAGAAGAAAGGAAGGAAAGAAGGAAGGAAGGAAGAACAGAAGGAAGGAAGGAAGGGAGGGAGGGAGGGAGAGAGGGAAGGAGGTAGAGTGGAATGAAAGGAGGGAGGAAGAAGGGAGGAAGGAATGGAGGAAAGGAAGGAAATCTAATTTCGTAATTCTAACTAAGTTGTGAACCTCTATATGGCATTAGGAATTTAAAAGACTATTACAATCAAAACTAATCTTCACAGATATTAGCACCTCGGTGAAGTATACAGTAGAGCACCAGAACTGCCCTTCCTGTGCTGGATGTGGACTTTCATCCATCACCTGATGGGAAAATATTCGGAGCTTTCTCATGAAGGTGTTGCCTGCCAGCCCACAGTTGCACTTTCTAAAGTTTTGCCATCTTAGTGAGCCCATAGTGTTTGCAAAATATTTATTTCTTGCCCTTTGCCCTTAATATCTTATAAGAAAAAATTAAACAACATGGAAATGAAAGAAAACAAGTTGAGGGTCATAGTTAATACAATCAAGAAAAAGACTGAAACAAATTATCATATATGTCAAGAAAAAAACTCTCATTAGACTTACATGCCAATAACAGGTTCAACTGTTTGGGGGGGGGAGCATTAATGAATGCATATTAGTAACTAGATGTTAAAATAGAATTTTGTCGCAAGTTTCTGCTGAGGCACAAATAAAACAGGATGCTGAGTGAGGTTTAAAATCATGATGTAGGCCCATAAAGTCTACATGATTCTTAATTCCTCATCCACATTAAGTGCATAAATGTATGGGAGTTGGGAAGGGGAAAGGAATGTTTGAGTCAAGCCATTTGTGCATTGCAGACACCCCACAGGTGGAGTGGCAGAGGTACTCTCCCTTTCAACTCAAGTCAACAAAAGGACTGTAAGGAGATGACTTTAGAGCTAATCTGTTTCCATTGTAGTTTGGGGAACATCATGCATTAGTGTCTGACTCTCACCTGGAACTCCAAAGGGCAACAAACAGTCTGGGTAGAACAAGGAATGGGAGTACAGAGGAGGTGGCTGGGTTGGGCAGCTTACATTCTCAAAGTTTGCCAAAGCAAAAAGTGAGCATTTTCCTTTAAGCGGGGAAGGGAGGGGGGCATGGAGGAGGGCGGGGGGGGGGGTGGGTGGGGAGAAAGAACATGTACGTTGCTATAGGTTTATCTTACATCTGTCCAAAAGAATTGCCTAATGGGGTGAAAAGACTTAGTAGAAGGAACTGCAAAGAGAGGTAGATATTTGGGATCTGAAGAAGGGGAAGCAAGACTAGAAGGAATATGGATATAGTTACAAGAAAAAGAGATGCCAAGAGAGCAGGGATAAGGGAAATATGGTGAGTTCTCCAAATAATCTATGCAGGTACTACAACAAGAAGAGTTGAATCTAAACATCTGCCAAGGGCAGAGACAACTACAAACTCAGCATCAGCCAGGCTCGAACTCTTCTGCTCCCCTTACTTCTTCCTCCTTGATGTCCTCCAGCCCTGTGGGTGTCTGCAAATGTGGTAGAAGATGTGGAAATAAAACTAGAACTACAAGATCAGGAACAATATTAAAACCCCTGCTGAGCTGTTGTCTGTGGTCAGAGGTAAAAGTTACTATGGAATGTCAAAACAATGTTAAAGCCACTGAAGGCAGTTAACTTGGGAAAGTTTCAGATGGGAGGGGGGGCTGGGGATGAGCTATTAACTTACATGGTTCTGAATCAGTAATCAACAGACTTATTCTCTCTTTGAGGAGCCAGGGGAAAGAAATCAGGGGTTCCATGAACTTGAATAGGGAAAAATGTTACATATTCATTTTCATGAACCTGTAACTGAAATTTAGTCTCTCCTTTAATGATGAATGCACGTAACACAACACAGTAGTATCAGCAGTACCTGTGCAGGAAAGAGTTAGCACAGCAAGCCTGAGAGTGCTATCCTTAGGAAGGCCTGCTTGCAAGGTTGGCCCCTGGTCAATCTGAAAACTATGATGTCAGGAGTGTTCTTATTCTTTACTCAGAGGACAGTCACTGTGCAAAGCATCTGCCTTCTGGCTGAGAGTCTGGAATTCTGGTCCATGCTAGATGGACCATGCTTGTGTGACCAGTTCCTAATAAAATCCCTGGGCGCTGAGTCTCTGATAAGCTTTCCTAGGAACACATGTTATAAACATGTTGCTACTTTTTGTTGGGGGGGGGAGGGGGAAGATGCACCCTGAAAGACCCCTAATGGGAGGGAGACAACATAAGGAAGCCTGCTCTTGGATTCCTCCAGACTCTGCCTTTCCCCCTTCTGATAGAGCTGGTATCTCATTACATCACACAACTACATGCAAGTGCTGTGAGACCTTCTAGCGAGTATTTGAATGTGGGATGATCTTGGGGACCTCCAACACAATGGTGGGATTTGCTAGAATGACCCCGAGTCACTGAAATGTAGCTACAGCGTTATTTAAAGGGAGGAGAAAGAGCGAGGGGCAGGGAATGATGAAATCCTGGTATGTGTGCGTGTGGGGGAGAGGGTCACCCATAGTACAAAGCAGTTGCTGAGCTGTTGTCTGTGGTCAGAGGTAAAAGTTACTATGGAATGTCAAAATGATACATCTACCCTTAGGAGATTCAGCTCACTGCATAACAACATGGATACAAGTTGTTAGCTCAATGGCTGCTCTGGGCCTTTCAGGATAAAGTGAGAAAAATAGCCACAGTCCAGGTGATGATTTGTTTGTTTGACTGTCTGTCTCCCTTCTCTGGTAGGAGAGAAGGGGTCTGAACACAAAAATTATTTTGTAGTTGCTCTCTCCCCTAAGTGGGAGGGAAAAAAGGTTAAATCTGTTCCCAGGACTGGAGCAAGGCTAAACCAGAGAGGAAAAGAAAGAGGGGGAAAAAATCTAGTCATTTCTTCAGCCTCGCTGCAACTAGCTAGGCTCTCCCAGCAGCTGGGATGTGAACCCTATAAATGGCGACTTTACTGCTAAGGTTTTGAGTAAACTTGCAGTGGGAAAAAAAAAGGAATTTTAAATCACAGCTTTGCATTTTCTGGCTATTACATCTGGATGTATGATAAAAATTAATGTAAAATGTTAATATGCTTTTAATTCTATAAATGGTAGAGAGGTCAGCTCAACCAGGGAAAACTGCAAAGAGAAAGAAAAAAAAAACATGTCAATGGGACATACCGCCCTTGTTTTTTGTTACAGATGTGTGGACTGGAATTTTAACTCTTTTGAAAAATATTTTTATTGGTTTCAGAGAGGAAGGGAGAGGGAGAGAGAGATAGAAACATCAGTGATGAAAGAATCATTGATCAGCTGCCTCCTGCACGCCCCACACTGGGAATTGAGTCCACAACCCAGGCATGTGCCCTGACTGGGAATTGAACCGTGACCTCCTGGTTCATAGGTCGATGCTCAACCACTGAGCCACACCAGCTGGGCTGGAATTTAAACTCTTAATAGTGGACATAAGGTGCCGTAACTGATGTTTTGTTACTGGTTTTGTCTATTGGAGTCTCTGGAAAAAGGGAACCAACCTCCAGATAAAGTCCACTTTGGGAATTTTAGAAAATAGTTTTTATTTTGCTAATGAGCTTTTGTAAAATCAGATTTCTTACTCTTAGAAGCTGATGATTTTCTGGCCTGATGAGTATATTTTCGCATGGGTCAATTTGGACCCCAAGACTGACAAGGTGAAAAGGACTCAGCCCTTGGACTTGGAACACACGTGTCTGGCTCTACAATGTCTCAGCTTTGCCGCTGCTCAGGAAGAGCTGCTGACATTTGGGGTCTACTGACTTCACAACGATCTGGACCTGACTCCACGCTGAAACCTGATACAGCCCGCTATGGGCTTTATCAGTATCAGCAGCTATGAAAACATGTGGATGTTGGCTGGCTCAGCCAAGTCACTTGCAAATGCCCTAAGGCAAGCATGTCAAACTCATGGCCCCTGGACTGCATGAGGCCCACAATGAATATTTTTGCAGCCCAGCCAATATAATGGTACTAGCGGCCAAAATTCGTGTACGGGTGGGGGTCCCTTGTCCTGGTCAGCAAACGAGGCCTATCAGGGGGCCAGCCAGCTGGCGGGAGGGATCTCAGGAGGTTGGCCAGCCGAACCACCCCCGCTCATCAGGGCCTATGGGGGGCTGGCAGGCCAGAGGGAGGGGCCGTAGCTGAACAGGGGAAGGGGCTGTGAGTGGTTGGCTGCCAGCCCTGCCCTTGATCAGGGTGTGGGGGGGCGATTGGGGGCAGGGCCTGCTGGGGGGAGGGCCTGCTGGGGGGAGGGGCGGCGGGTGGTTGGGGGTGCCAATCGGTGCCTGGATCAGGATAGTTGGACGCTGCAGTGCCCATCATAGCGACTGGTCATTCCAGTCGTTCCACTCTTCGGGTCACTGGGCTTTTATATATATAGAAGTAAGAAACGTTTTAATAAAAATTTTGTAACTTAATTTTTACAATATCCTGTTATACATAATTATTAATAAGAAACTACAACACTCGTTAGTGACTGATTACTAGAATCGTGTTACAGTCACTTCCCTTATGCACCTTACCTGGTAAGCGCAGGAGCACCATTTCTCTCACTAATACTAGCAGCGAATATTTTAGCATCCGATGGCCACATCATTAGTCTTGTACTGACTTGTTTGGTGTGCACAACAGGAAATATTTCACTTTCGGAGAACAAGAAAAATAGGTTTATTTGCATTACACTTATTAATTTGTGCAGTTATTCAGTGTCTGGTAAGTTAACATTTAAGAAAAAATATTAATTTTCATTAAAATGTTCTATTATTTTATGTTAACAATGACTCATTTATTTTAGCCCTTTGTATTCAGCATGTCTCTATCAAAATAAACCTACTTTTCTATGAAAATTGAAGCTTTTGTTGTTGTGGGGTTTTTTTTGTGGTTCCTATAAACTTAAACCTTGTTTATCTGGCCCGTGTTAGCCTTTGAGTCTGACATGCTTCCCCTAGGGTAAGAGCTAGTTCTCAAATAGAACCCTGTGAAATGGAGCTGGGGATGGGCGCTATAGTTCTGATGCAGATCCTGATTGCAGTCTTAACTGGTGATTCCTCTGAAATCTGCAAGTTGGGAGAATGTACCCCCTCCACCCACCTCTGACTGAGGGGCTCTGGAACCCCTCTGGGGTGGTGTGATGTCTCATGGCTGTTGATGCGAGCCTTTCAGATTAGTTGCAGTTTGCAACAATGATTCCACTTCCCTCACTTTTCTCCTGCTGCACACACCTTAGTAAGGCAGTTGGATCACTCAAGGCAGCTGTCGCCTGAAAGGGATTGATCGTTTCCAGGCTGCTCACTGGATAAATGATCTGGACAAGAGGCATGGGGGAGGAGGAGTTATGTAAATCCATTTTTTTTTTAAATATAAAAAGACCAGGATCTTGCTCTGACCAGTTCTCCAAAATATGATGTCTTTCTGGTTAAGTTGGATAAAAATGTTATTCTGTGAAAATGTTTTTGTCCATCTGGCACACATCCCTTCCAGATGAAAGGTCTGGGCAAAAAATGAAATGATTAGGAAAAATTGTAAAGATAGTATTAGTGAATTGGACACACTGGCTTTGTAACAACAACATCAACAGTAACAAACCCTGGCATCCGGGAAATCACAGGGGCAGGGGCAGAACATTAATTATCTTTGTTTTCATATCTGTTCCTGGAAGCTTTCTCCTCTTTCTTTTTTAATATATTTTTTATTGATTTTAGAGAGAGGAAGGAAGAGGGAGAGAGGGAAAGAGATATAGAAACATCAATGATGAGAGAGAAACATTGATCAGCTGCCTCCTGCTCACTCCCTACTGGGGATCGAGCAGGAAACCTGGGCATGTGTTCTTGACCAAAATCGAACCCGAGACCCTTCACTCCACTGAGCCAAACCAGCCAGGGCTTTTCTCCTCTTTCTGAAGAAAAACACTTGTGTTGCCATTTCAAGCTGCTGTGAGCACTCAGATTCAGAAGGACCACGGAGCCCAGATGGCATGTGACCGTGTGACTATGAAGCAGCAGGGGTGGGCCAGCTCTGCACAGTCCCGCAGAACACCTCCACATGCTGTGCACACTTAGCAGGTGATGGACTTGAGTTGCAGACAGAGCTGTTTGGAACTGACTGCCTCAGGCGGTACCTCTGAAAGCAAGGACTTAACTTCAAACCCCGGGCCAGGAGGAACCACAGTGGAAAGCCACATGGGAGGTCCTGGTATCGTGTCCTGCTTACTCAATGCACTTCCTGCTTGGGGTATAGATTTTTGGAGGATGGAAGAAAGATATGAGTTATGTCTTTGTTTCCAGGTGATGTGTGTGCCCCCATGTGCCTTCAGGGATGGCACTGCTTGGGTGTGTGCCTGACCTTCGTGACCCTGGCAGAGCTATGCTGAGCCTGAATGGATGCCTCAGGCCAGGTTAATAGAGAAACTTACAGAGGAAGCTGCCAGCTGTCTTTCTAAGACAGACCTTTATGGATAATAAGATGTGTTTTAGCTGTCAAAGTCAATGGCTGTACAGGGTGTAAGTGAGATCAATACTGCAGGGTGGACTCAGCCTGCTGTGTGGGGTCCCACCGATAATAATTCTGTCAAGACACCTAGGCCAAGGGCCAAGGGAGTAGATTGCGCAGACAAGTTAACAGAGCAAAACTGCGACTGCGATCCTTAGTATGAATGGCCCACTTGCAAGGTTGGCCCTTGGCTGACTTCTGGGAACTTCAAGTTGGAGAGTGTTCCCACACTTCCCCAATTCATTAGAGTCAGTCACTGTGCCTAGATTGTGCAAACCATGGGACTTATGCTGAACACCTGTTTTATCTGTGTGTTTGAAATTTTTGTACATGCTAGGTAAAGAGTGCCTATATGACTAGCCCTCAATAAAAACCCTAAACTATAAATCTCAAAGGGCTTCCCTAGGCAAGAATATCACACACATGCTGCTGAGTTTTTGCTGCTGGGAAGGGTGCGCTCTGTGTGACTCCTCATGGGAGAGGGAGAGCATGTGGAGTCCTCCAGACCCCACCTTGGTGTCCAGCCATATATCCTTACACATCTCTTTTGTAATGTTGTTATTGATTTTTAGAGAGAGAGAGGAAGAGGAGAAGGGGGAGAGAGAAACATCGATGAGAGAGAAACATGGATTGGCTGCTTTCTGCACAACCTCCTGGGCATGTGCCCTGACCAGGAATCGAACCTGCGACCCCTTGGTGCATGAGACAATGCTCAACCAATTGAGCCATCCAACCAGGGCTATTCTTACACATTTTTATAAGAGTAAGCAATGAAAATCTCAGTTATTTTCTTATCACTTTATAGATGTAGGTTATTTTGAAATTTCAATTATATTGATCACTGCTTTGACATTAAAGTAGATCTGCCACCAGATAGTTTAGTATTTAATGTGTTGATAAGGAAGCACCTATGCCACATTTTAAAATATCTTTAAAATTTAACATTTTTAGTATGTTTTGACATATTACCTTTGTGTTCCAAAGTATTTTATTTGCTGAATTATTCTGGGAGCCTGATTCTAAGATGTCCATAGGATTCACCAGACTACACAAAAGAAAGCTGAAGACTCCTACCAATGGGTCTAGATGTAGTAATCATTAATGGGCAATTTATTACCTATAAGTGAATAAACATTTAGTGCCATATATTTTATTCAGAGACAAAGAAGAACTAGTTCTACAGATGGCATTTAAAGGGGCACCAGGAGCCAACAATAAAATCACTTTATGATTTTGTGCCACACTTGTTCAATGTGACAGTTACATATATAATGTATCTAAAAGGTGAGCTATAATTGGGGGTTTATATGAGGTTGAGCTTTCTGGAATTATAGAATGTGCATTTCTTGTTGGACTTTATTTACCGTGTACAGAAAAATCCCAAACTAAAACTTTGAAAAACTCCTACTTCACTTTCAGGTGCCCCTATGATTACAGGCGGCCACTTGACTGTACTTGGTACAAAGATAGTCTTCCATACAGCAGATGGAAGTGGAAATGAAGCCAGACATAAGGCTATCCTCACTGACACTGGCATGTCCTAATATTAAATGCCATAATGTATAAAGATAACTTAATTTTTGTTTATGTTGGCTAGGTTTTAAGACATTCTTGATGTTTCTAAATGTATTTTTATTGTTGATAGTGTTACATGTATCTCCCATTTCCCTTTCCTCCCTCCTCCCAGTCCCTACCCACCCACCCCCAGGTCTTCACTACCCTATTGCCCATGACCATGGGCTATGCAAAGTATATAAGTTCTTTGGTTTATCTCTTCTCGTCCCCCCAACCCCACATCGAGGTAAGTCTTCAATTATGATGAAACCTTTTGCAATCAAGTTAATAGCTAACACCTTAACATTTATTAAGACTTAATAGTACAAATTTGATTTTAGCAGGGTCAGTGGAGAGTCACTAAACATGTGAAAATAGCTTATTAGTGTACTACTCTGCTCTTAAAGATGTACAGAGATACGTTACCTGTTGCAAATATTTTCCTTCACAATGAACCGGTATGATACAGAGGATTTTCTACTTGTCTGTGACTAAAGTTTTTCTTTAATTGATTACAAAAATACTATGCATGGCATGTAAAAATAATAAGAAAGTTTATTGAATGCCATTTTACACTCTTTTGCCCACTATTCCTTATCGCTTCATGGTGAACTGCACTTGTGTATATGCCTTTATAAAGTCGTACAGAGCATTTCCAGCATCATATCATCCATGCTGACAGCGCCGATGATGGACCTGAAGAACAGTTCAGTAACAGCATTGGCACTGATGAATCTAAGCTGGAAAAGGACGCTATTCAGTTCAGCGACTCTGACATGGTACCCTCTGTACATCATCCTGGTGTGTTCGCCGAGGATTTGCTGAGTTCCCCACTGAAGTCCCTGAATGTACTTCACACACCGCAGGCCTGGCAGGTCTGGAAGAGAGAATGGGAGAAAAATTTATTTGTTATTAACAGCTCACTCACAGACTCCTTTGTTTCAATATATCCATTTCTGCCCCTCCCCAAACTAAACAAGAGCTCAGCTTCCTGGTATAAAGGGCTTTCTAGAGCAAGGATAAATGCCGAGCCAGTTCTAAGTTTTCAAAAACAATGCTTTCAAGACTGAAGCATCATAGAATTATTCTTCTTTATTATCCACTATGTTTGTATCCTCACACTTAAAAACTGCTGGCCCTGAGCCAACAAACACACACTTCATTCACTATGACAGTAGAATATAGTTTAATGCATCATTGCTCCAGTTCACTATCTGTGCAAATATGAAGAAAGTAAAATTATCTCAGAATGTGAGCACTTTGCCATTTACCTGTGGGAAACAGGCCATTGTATAATGACAAGAAGTTTTGCTAGATGAAAAATATTTTATCATCCTCCCTGGAATTTTCCACCATTGTAATAACTATCCAGCTGATGGTGGTAAACTTCACATCCACAAACGATGACTCACAGTCTCATTTTAATTATTTGCCTGCAGGCTGATTTTAGTCTTGAGTCCTATAATAACTTAAGAGATAACACTGACCACTTAGCTCATTGTACCATAATTTCTGTATTGGGGAAAGTAAAAAAAAAAAAAGCAATTCTAAGGAGCATTCCAAAAGGCTCTTTTAAAATATATATATATTACTTTACAGTAAGAAGTCTTTGTGAGCATTGTTTTACAGCCATTAAAAGGTTAAAAAGTTAACATGAAGACATCATGGATTGCAACATGGTTCAAAAGTAACTTTTCAAATAGAGAACAGTGACCTTCTTTCAGTCCAATGTGACACCCAAGTAAAACTGAGTGAAATATAATACAGGAAAGATGAAGTGCTTTTTAATTTAAGAAGGTGGTAAGAAGAGGCTGCTTTTGAAATTCCGTTGATTCTCCATTATATTAATATTACCTTAAAGTCTTTAACTTATATTTAAGTAATTACCAATTTACCGTTCTGTTTAAATGATGTCAATAATGATTGCAATCATTTTCCTTCTCTTTTTCTACAAAATCCAACAGAAAGTATTTTTCCCTTTTTTATTGACTGTATTGAGCAGAAAGTATTTTAAAAGCACCATGCTAATCATCACAGAGTAGCAGAACCAGTGTCCTTTAAAAAATAATAATGGCAATAGATGAGTCATGCCTAATATAGGCAAATACCAAATTTGATCAATAAAATTAGAACAAAAGCAGCATCTCTGATCCATATTCCAATTCTGATGATCCCAGCCCACATATTAACATCCCCTCTTACCTACAGCTCATTATCCAGGCTCGAGACCCAACTTTGCTGGGTCTGAATTCCACTGGTTAGAGTAAAAAGAGGCTTGCATGAAACTCCACAGAAATTCTGAAGCTCCTCCAGGACTAGATTTATGGATCATTAAAACTTTATCTTGAAAATTTCACATCACTTTCCTCAGCTTTCATGCCACACCCTTCCATTTCCACCTCACCCCTCCCCGCAGTGTGGCTCCCCCCAGCCCCCGCAAAAAAAAAAAAAAAAAAAATTGCCTTTAACATAAATTCAGGGAGGAAAACAGGTGTTTAGTTAAACTCCACAGTTAAAAAAAATAAACAAAAAGATCAGAGGATAAAAAAGGATAAACAGCAAAGAAAGGACACAACACACATTTAACAGGCTTTTCTTTTCTCTCCAATACAGGTGCATTTGTGTTTGAAACGCAAATAGCTTAGCTTAGCTGGCTAAACTCATATTGGGAAGATTCCAAGCAACAAAGTAAGAATAAGGGAGGAGAGAGAGGGGGGTGGGGGAGGGAGAGAGAGACGGGCTAACAGGGTGGAGGAAAAGAGGGAAACTAGTGAAATGTAAACTTCTGGAAACTGAGCCCCTATCTTACCTTTGTATTCCAACAGAACAAAGCACATGGTAGATGTTTAATAGCAGAGGCTGAAGGAGGGAGAAAACTATTTCCCAATGATCTTAAGAACCACCAGGGACACTTGTGATGAATGCAGAGTTGCAGACTGGACCAGAGCTACTGAATCAGAATCTCTAGGGGAGAGGCCTAAGAAGATTTTAAACAATCCCCGTGCCCCTCCCCACCCAAGTGTTTCTAATGCACTGGCAAGTTTGGAAAACAGTTATATAAGCAAAAGGTGACCTATAATGATCTCTGGGATGAACTGAGGTCTTTAGGTCTGAAATGTGAGTTCTAAATGAATCATTTCCCCACCAAATAGTGCTCTATACCCCTTCAAAAATGCTAGGCACACCCTAGCTGCTTTGGCTCAGTGGATAGAGCCTCGGCCTTCAGACTGAAGGGTCCCTGGTTCAATTCCAGTCAAGGGCATGTGCCCAGGTTTCCGGCTGGATCCCCAGTAGGGGGAGTATAGGAGGCAGCCAATGCAGGATTCTCTCTCATCATTGATGTTCCTATCTCTCTCTTCCTCTTCCTCTCTGAAATCAATAAAACTATAGTTTAAAACGTTATAAAAAAGAAATATCGCTATTATTTTAAAAAATGCTAGGCAGGAGGTAAGACATAACCTGAGACTCCTGGTGTCAGGAAAATACATGTTATGAAAACTATCCCAACTCAAGCTGCCTGGAAACTTCATGTCTACTGTGACCCTTTGAGATGGATTCTGGTTGAAGATGGCTTTAGTATTAGGACATACTTGAGACTAGGGGCTGGGCTCCCCAGGAAGGTGTTATGCCATGAGTTGGTTGTACTGTGTGGAAGAGCGTGTCCAGCACCCAACAGACATTGGGCCCAGGAGATAGGAGGACCTTGTTCCGCAACTCATTGGCCATTTGGTTTGCAGTAAGGTCCCTTGGGACCAGGCTACCTAATCTGCAAATGGGGTAGAGGACAGAGTGACTTGATTAAGAGGTCTTTAAGGTCTGTTCAAGCTCTAAAATACAGTGTTCCTGCTCACAGGCCCCAGTGTGTCATTTTCCTGCCCCATCGCTAGCCTGAAACTCACAGACACTTGGAGGACGAGATAGTCCAGCTACTTGGGACCATAAAAATGACCATTCAGAGACAGAGCTACGGGACACTAAGTCCAGTGTCCTGCCTGACAGTGTCCCCAGGGGAGGGTATCTCTATGGGTTGTTAATAAATGTTTCCTTTCTTGCCAGCCTTCATAGAGTTTCTCCAACAACAACAACAAAAAGGTTCTAGTAAATTTCAGAACTGCGTTTCAGAAAGAGATGTTGCCGAATTTGCAGTAAACACAAAATTTTTTAAAGCTATGTCACTGGATTAAAGACTAGAGAAGCCCCGGGGCCTAGAAAAGCCCAGGTTTGGCTCAGTGGATAGAGCATTGGCCTGCAAGCTGAACTGGTCCGGGTTCAATTCCAGCCAAGGGCACATGCTCGGGTTGCGGGCTCCATCCCCAGTAGGGGGCGTGCAAGAGGCAGCCGATCAATGATTCTCTCACCGTTGTTTCTATCTCTCTCTCCCTCTTCCTTCCTATCTGAAATCAATAAAAATATATTCCAAAAAGATACTAGACAAGAAGGAATATCTGTATCCCTTGAAAGCACAAACTTTTGTGTAGTAACAGAAAGTTATAGAGAGATAAGTACAAACTTCAACAAAACACCCCCTCCTCCAGGCTGAGTTTCTGGCAGCAGACCACCCACAAGGAGTAGTTTCTGGAACTCCCCCCACTGTGCTGAATTAGCCCCCTTTCTTCACTGTTGCCCGGACGCTCCCCTGTCCCCGCGTCCTGGTAGGCACTGCCCAATGCTCTACTGAGCAGAGAACACCTAGAGCCCGAGGCTGGGACCCTTACCCGGGGTAAAGAGCACGATCCCCTTGAGGTAGGCATACTCCTTGGCAGTGATGCCCAAGCTCCAGCACTTGGTAAGGAAGCCCTTAATAGCCTGGACCTCAGCGGCTGACGGCAAAAGCCTGGCCTCTGTTGGCGGGATCGAACGCTCCTGCGGCGGTGTAGGGAGAGGTTGCGGCTCGTCGCCCTCGGTCTCCCGCCGCCTGGTGGTGAGGACACTCTGCAGCCAACCGGGCTCCAAGGTCTCCGTGATCTCGAAGTTAATGCGGTCCTGGGCCAGCTCGAGCATGAGCAGTGGTGCCCAGCCGCTGCGCGCCAGCACCAGCTGCTGGTCCAGGGGCAGAACCTGGAAACAGGGTAAGTACTTGACGAAGCGCATGGTCCGCAGCAGGGCCGCGGAGGCTGCCTCGCAGACCACCTGTGGATTCTGGAGGGCCACCCGCCTCTGTGCGCCGCTCCAGGGGTTCCACCAGGGGGCCCCCGGCAGCGCCACTGGCTGAGCCGCGTGCATTTGTTTTGAGCTCGCGGGCAGGTTGTAGAAGATGCTGGCCCGCGGGTGCTGTTGGCCGCAAAAGCAGCAGCGATACAGGAGCGCCAGACCCTCTCTGCCCACCGCGGGCACCGCGCCGCAGGCGCAACCCCAGCACGCGCCCCTCAGCACGGCGGGGGCCTCTTGCATTTGTTTTGCGTTTGTGAGCATGTGGTAGAGGATGCTGCCTTGCCGTGGGTGGTCTTCGCCGCAGAAGCAGCAGCGGTACAGGTCCGCCACTGTCCGCCTGCCCGGCGCACCCTCTCCGCCCAAGGGGGGCACCGCGCCACAGGAGCAGCCCCAGCAGATGCCCCGGGCCCGCGCCCTGGGCGCCTCCCGAGCTTCTGAAGCTTCAGCCTCGTGCGTTTGCTTAGCGCTCATGAGCATGTTGTAGAGGATGCTGCCTGGCCACTGGTGGTGCTCGCCTGCCATGGCCTGCGGTGCCCGCAGCCCGGCTCTGTCCAGTGGCGACCGCCTGGGATCTATTTATACTGAGCCGAAGCGCACACGCACGCGCATCAGCCTTCAGCTGCCTCCGCCCGACGAGGGCGTGGAGCGGGGCAAGGCGCTGCACTCCCGTGTGTTTGTCAGTGACTTGGGCGGTTCGAAAGGGAGCAGAAGCTCCTTCAAGGCTGGAAATGGAAGAGGAACGGCGGCCTAAGAACTCTTGGACATTTCCCATTTTCCTTTCGTTACACACTTCCCTGCCCCGGGACGAGCCGAGCAGAGTACAGGGAACATTGATTCCTGGCATCTAATTTGTTCCTTTTATTGGCGTGTGTGTGTGTGTGGGGGGGGGGGGGGGGGAGTGCCTAAAAGGGGAAAGTGTTGTTTCTATTCCATCTTTGCAGACTTTTATTGAATGATCAAACTTAATATGACTTATATTTTGTATATGGATAGGGAGGTCTTCTTTTCAGGGACTTTGAAAAACAGTATCATATGGGAACTTGGTAGAAATGCTCATCACAGGCCCCAACCAGAGCTTCTGACTCTGAATCTGCATTTTAACGAGGTCCCCAGGGGGTTTGCATGCACCTTAAATTTGGAAAAAAACACTGGCCTAAGGATGCTATAATAAGCATTTTCATTCATATTTATGAGCACCCACTGCGTCTTAGATGCTGTGGTAGAGAGCTGGGGGCAGCAATCAGGATGTCAAAGAGGATAAATATTTGGAAATATAATAATTACAAGGGATTAAAAAGCTTGCTAAAGTGAGAACTTTGAATTCTTCTAGAGATATTATATTGGGCAGGTGTGATCCCTGGCTGGTTTGGCTCAGTGCATAGAGCACTGGCCTGTGGACTGAAGGGTCCCGGGTTCAATTCTGGTCAAGGGCACATACCCAGGTTGCAGGCTCCATCCCCAGTATGGAGCATGCAGGAGGCAGCCGATCAACGATTCTCTCTCATCATGGATGTTTCTCTCTAATTCTCCCTTCCTCTCTGAAATCAATATATTGGGCAGGTGTGTAATTCACATTTCTTCTCCCACCCTTTCTAAGCAAATAATGAGAAACACAGGTTTCAGGAAGCCTGGATTCTTCAGTCCTCACTTGCCTCCTTCCTCGAATTCTATCAGGCACTGAAATCAGTTGGTTTCTCCACATCACCACCTGCCTCATCACCACCTGTGTAACTAGCTGATTGTTTCACCAACCAGTTGGGTAACTTCAAAATCACAACCCATTAGTCCTCCAATTCCTCATCTCTAAAATAGGAGGTTTATTTAGTGATCTCTTGGGGCCAGCACTGAAGACATGAAGCAGCAAAGGGGACTGGCATAGGATCCTCTTTCTCCTTTTTAGTTTCTCTGAAACCTGGAATTCTGAGCATAAGAGGAAAATGTAGGAGACACTTATTTTGCATTTAACCTGCAATTTTATTCTACCTGTGAGAGGCCCTGTGACACAGTAGCTAAATCTCTAGCACTGGCACCAGATTGCCTCAATTTTAATTCTGGCCCTGGCACTTTGTAGCTCCCTGGCCTTGAGCAATATATTAGTTTCCTGTTGCTGCTGTAACAAATTGCCACAAATTTAGTGGCTTAAGCAACACAAATTTATTATGTTATAGTTTTGGAGGTCAGAACGCTGAAATCAGTTTCACTAGACTAAAATAAAGGTGACATTTCTTCTCAAAACCCTAGGGAAGAATCTATTTCCTTGCCTTTTTCAACTTCTAGAAACTGCCTGCATTCCTTGGCTCCTGGCCACATCACTCCAACTCTGCTTCTATCTTCTTCCTGACTGTTTTTAAAGATCTTTATAATTACACTAGAGGCCCAATGCACAAAATTCAAGCAAGGGGCTCGGCCCTCGCAGTCCCAGCTTCATCTGGAAGGTCATCCAGAAGGATGTCCGGGAGGAAGTCTGGAAGGTTGTTTGGCTGTCTGGTCTAATTAGCATATTATGCTTTTATTATTATAGATTTATAATCTAGAATAATCTCTCTATTTCAAAAAAAATTAATCACATCTGCAAAGCCCCTTTACTATGTGAGATAACATATTCACAAGTTCCGAGGATTAGGACACAGACATCCTTGGGGGCATTATTTAGTCTTCCACAAGAAAGTTACTGTATCTCAGTTTGCTTGTTTGTAAAACATGGACAATGGTCTCTGTGAGGTAATCCTTGCACATGAGTTAATTCATGTAAAATATTGCTTGGTACATAAGAGTTGGATGTATCAACCATCATCCCCCCCTTTTTAAAAAAATAATGTGGAATTATTTCAGGTGTAAGAGGTAATACTACACATCAGCACCATCATTATTCTATCTGTCCTAAGGAAACCTACCCTTACTGTCCACCTGGGAGCTGTCTCACTTTCTTCTGCATGTCCATTTTCTTCTGCTGTCTCCTTTCTTCTGCATGCCCAAACTCAAAACACTGGATGGATTACCCGGTCCACAGCAGTAGCCTATATTGGAAATGTTATCTCATCAGTTGCTATTTCTAATATTCGAGCTACTATTTTGGGTATGGTTATGGCTGCTTCTTTGGTCTTCCTGCTTGATCCAGCCACCAAGCAGCCTAGCTGAGCACCCAGCCTGCCTCAGTCCTACCTTAAGTTGCCAGTGCTAGTTACTTTTAACTATGTTGCCCCTGCCCCATTGAATTTTCTTCCTAAGACTTATCAGAATCTGATAGGATCCATTTATTTAGTTATTTGGTGCTTGTTAATTGTCTCCCCACCCCCACTAGTATGAAAATTCCTTGAGGGCAGGGACTAAGTCACTCTGTATCCCAGCAACGAGAACAATGTCTGGCATGAAAGTAGGTACTCAAAAATATATTTGCTGGCCAATATATTCCTTTAGAGAAAGAGAAGAAGGCTATATAGTTCATACTCGAGACACAGTGCAAGCATTCCCACACAACTATTGCTGCAGTGACCCTGGAGGGAGGAGAAGTTAGCAGGTCCCATTGGACTCAGAAATTTCTGGAGGCCATTTATTAAAAATATTTTTTTATTGATTTCCGAAAGTAAGGGAGAGGAGGAGAGAGATAGAAACATCAATGATGAGAGAGAATCATTGATCGGCTGCCTCCTGCATACCCTGTACTGGGGATCAAGCCCACAACCTGGGCATGTGCCTTGACCAGGACCTCCTGGTTCTTAGGTGGACCACTGAGCCATGCGGTTGGGCTGGAGGCCTTTATTGATGCTGAGGGTGCTAGAGGCACTGTAGTCAAGTACCAAGAGGACTGAGTTAGCAGTCAAAAGACATGTCTTTGAATTTGGGCTCTTTCACTCTAAAGGTATGATGTTGAATAAGTTATTTAATTTCAGCCTGCACACTTGTGAAGTGGGGGTAAAACTACATCAATATTCATCTGTACACTCTAAGTCTTTCAAAGGTTGTTTTCTCTCTCAATATATTCCTTTACAGAAATGTTTCGGACCTCTTCACTTCATTGAAAATATAAAGCAACTTAAGTTTATACTCATTCACTTTCTAATGATTTAACATTGAGCTAAGCATTTAACATTACATTAACCTTTTCAACTATGAAACCAGGGGGAGAAATGCTATAAACGATTTTAATATATGCACCCTAAACCTACATAATTCAAGGGCTTTTCTAAATCTCTTTCATCTTATCAACTGTATTTTTAAAAATCCTAGTAGCTTAAACCAATTTTTTGTGACTTTAATCATTCACAACTTGAACATAGTAGATGTCTTTGACTTTGACTTGCAGACATTGTCTCAAATTGAAACTTCAGTACAGTGCTGGGAACCATGAACTTGTAATATATTGGTTACAATTCTCTTCTTTCCCAGGAGCAGAATCTTCTGATTTTTTTATTTACTTGTGTGGGGTTTTGTTGTTGTTGTTGTTGAAGTTGTGATCTATTCACAACTCTGAAGGACTTTCTAGTTTCTTTGGATTGACTGCTTCTAATAAGAGATTGCCTGCTTGTCCTTCACATGTATTATATTCATCTTTGGAAATGTCAAGAGAAAACGGACTTCTTTACACTTTCTGTTTTCCCCCTGAATGAATAGCTCCTGAGAAACAAAATCATCTAAACACATCAGTGCAGAGATTTGCACCAAGTAATGCCAACTCACTGGTTGTTACAGTGACGACATAACCTTCTCAGGCAGGCACAGGCTTCTTCCTCTGGTTTGTTCTATGTCCTCAGACCACTGTGACAGCTAGACAAAAGGACTCCCATCACCTGCACCTGTCATGTGCTGAGTTTGTCCACTACTGCAATTTGGATATTTACACCAAGTCATTGTTTGATGACCTTGGTCAATTGGACACCTGCTCTGCAGGGCCCATTATCTTTTCCAACTCAGGGTGGGAGTAAAGCTGCTCTGCCTGCATGCATGCAACCTTCAACTTCAAAGCAATGCAGTTTTCACTGAAGGATGTAGGAGTGAAGTACAGGTGGGGATAAAACGGCATCAAACTGTAAAACTGACCTTTGCACAGCAAGCAGCTCTGGAACTGGGAAGTCTTGACAATCTGAAACCTGATATGAATTTTCATCCAGGTTGAAAAAGAGCTGGAATGCCTCCAAATTCAGCTCCTTCAGTGAGCAGGTGACAGTAGTGTTTTTCTGATTTTGCAAGGTAAATATTGGGTAAACACTATTGTAGAAGAATAGTGGCTGATAAAATCCAAGAGATAGCCTTCCTCCTTTCCCTTTCGAAGACCCAGAATGTCTAAAACTCTTTTTGTAGAAGAATTAATAGGCTTTAGCTGCTGACTCATGAAACCCCTAAGGACGATCTACTCATCGTTATTTACTTCCTTTGAATGGGCTACAAAGAAGGCCTTAGGGGTCACATAGTTGCTGAGCTGGAATAATGGCTCTCATAATCACAGTAATTCAGAAATTTTCTAAAATCAACTTTCCAAATCACTATAACAACCACTCCAAGAAAAAACATCCACCAAACCAATTTATTTTATTGCATCTACCAATTTTGAATCCATCCCAATACCAGATGTGGATCAAATTGTCTAATTAATAGATGTAATTGACTGGCAGGTTAAAAAAGGATTACCCCATTGGTTGACAAGCTACTAAAATTGATGTGACTGGTCACTTTGAAAATCATTACTCTCTTGGTACATCCCTTTAATGGTGATGGTAATTTTAGTTAGATTCCACTTGTATCGAAGACTGAAACTGTTGTAATACCTCCCTCCCAGGAACTTGCTTTCTTTTCCCCTCCACATTTTCTTTTTTTAAAAATTTCATTATTCATTAAGTTATTACATATGTGTCCTTATCCCCACATTACCCCCAATCCCCTCAACTCATGTTCTCACCCCCCTGTTGTCTGTGTCCATTGGTTAGGCCTATGTGCATGCATGTAAGTCCTTTGGTTGATCTCTCCCCCTTACCCCTGCCCTCCTCTACCTTCCCTCTGAGGTTTGGTGGTCTGATCAATGCTTCTCTGTCTCTGGATCTGTTTTTGTTCATCAGTTTATTGTCATTATATTCCATAAATTAGTGAAATCATGTGGTATTTATCTTTCTCTGACTGGCTTATTACACTTAGCATAATGCTCTCCAGTTCCATCCACCTCCACATTTTCTTACAACTTATTTTCCACAATCATTATACGTTGAGTGCCTTGTACATTGCCTGGCATAATAAAGACACTCCAGAAAAGACTGTTAACAAAACAGTGAGTGACAAGTTGCTTCCACTTTACTAGGTTGCCCATCCTTTTCTCCTTTCCCATGATTGTGTGAGTTTTAACAATCTTGCCTGCCATGGTGGAAAGACCCTAGGTCCCTTCTGCTAGTTTGATAATTTCAAAAGCAAGAATAAATATCTTATCTGTGTTTACTTCACAAAGTTGTTGAATGTATGAAATGATTAACAAATATATGTTATTACAGTTAGATTGCAATTTCTTTAAGTTGGAAGCATCAGACTTTGTGAAGTGATATGTTGCCCAACTAAATCAAGTTTGTGCAATATATATATATATATATATATATATATATATATATATATATATATATAATTTGAAATAAGGGATCTTACAATTGATAATAAATCACTCAATTTTGGAGTTAAATGCACTTGACCTTAGTGCCATGAACCTAATTGTTTTCTCTGAGCCCACAATAACAAACATATGAAGAAAAAAATATGAATGGATGTAAGTGAATTTCTTTTTATATATTTTTTATTGATTTTTTATAGAGAGGAAGGAAGAGGGATAGAGAGTTGGAAACATTGATGAGAAAGAAACATCGATCAGCTGCCTCCTGCACACCCCCTACCGGGGATGTGCCCGCAACCAAGTTACATGCCCTTGACCGGAATCAAACCCGGGACCCTTCAGTCCGCAAGCAGACTCTCTATCCACTGAGCCAAACCGGTCAGGGCATAGGTGAATTTCTTTATAGCAGAGCCAGATGCTGACAATGAAGAAAATAAAAACTTTTATTTCCAAACTGATGCTTTTGCCATGCTGGGTGTGACTGGATTGTTAAGAAGCAGCTGTCTTAGCTTGAGTTCTCTGAAGCAGGGCACTGTGCAAAGATTGTGTGCACATGCCAGGGAGATGACCCCAGGAATCAGTGGTGAGAATGCAGGAAAAGTGAAAGTGGAAAGGAGGGAAGGCCATTATCAAGGTACATTGCTGAGGTCTCTGCTGTGAGCAACAGAGGTGCTGCCTCCAAGGCCTCCTGAGAAATATACAGCATGCCTCCCAAAATGGCCCACTCAAAAGAGGCGGCAGCAGTATTTGTCTATTAGTTCCTATCCCCCAAGGGTGAATATTGCCACCAAGTTTCCACCAATATCCATGATGTTACAAAACACAGTTACTATGAAAAAAGCCACTGCCTGCCTGGAACTCTACCCACCTGTTTGGAATCAAGGGTATGGGCAAGAAGAGAAAAGACGGAAAATCTGAGAGGGACATTTATCCTTGACGTGCTGCTCTGAGGTCAATCCACGTGATAAGGGAATTGGTTGAGGTGACACAATAACGAGCTCAGCACTCTTCTGCTGAGCTTGCTCATCTTTGAAAACCATGTTACCATTATGTCCCAAGTTGTTCAGTTCTTCAGATGAATAAGCCTTTAGATAAATAGACCCGAAAAGAGTCGCCTCTGTTGAGTGGGGGAAGCCAGCAACAACATTCACCCAGAATTGGATAATAATGTGTCCTGACTCAGCCTTTATTCAACAATGTTATTAGCCACTCTTTTATAGACTGAAAAAAGGTCACTATATTTATCCATAAAACAATAAAATTTCACCAGATATTTTGCAAAAGTAGGAGTTGCATTACATGTATCTTTTGGGTAATTCTAAATTCTTTGACATTATCCACAGGTTCTTAATATTTTATCAATCTATTCAAAGAAGTTTTAGCAAAACCAAAATCTTCACACAAGCCTCCTCTTGAGACCTGTGGTATGACAGTACCCAGGTACTCTAACTACATTGCTAGAACGTGTTTCTTGAAGCCTTCTGACCTCTCATTCTAATGTGAGTTATCCTTTATTCATATCCTGCAAGCAACCCAGTAGCCAATTTTATCAACTCTGCCTTCAAAATGTATCTCAGATCCAACATTTTCCCATCCCTATCATCACTATACTCTGGCTTAAGCCACCATCTTCTCTGACCTCAAATCCTTCAACAACCTCCTCACTGCTCCCTGCTTTCATTCATTCTCTGCCTACAGCTAGTTCTCCAAATAAAGAGTGATGCTTAAAGATAAGTGAGCTTGTATAACTTTCCATCACACTTAGAAAAATTTAGTGATATAGGCCCTTGCTTTTAAAATCTTACAAGCTCTCTCTCTACCTCCTATCCCTCACTCACTGCGCTCTGGCTACATGGCCTCCTTGATACTCCTCAAACCTGAAACCTCCTTCATCTGGATTGTTGCACATCCTCCTGCAGATAATCATTGTTCATTCTTTATTTTTTAATTTTTATTTTTTTAATCCTCACCTGAGGATATTTTTCCATTGATTTTTAGGGAGAGTGGAAAAGAGAGGGACAGACACAGAGAAATATTGATATAAGAGAAACACATCAATTGGTGGCCTCCTGCTGGAGCCCTGACCAGGACCCAGGCTGGGGAGGAGCCTGCAACCGAGGTATGTGTCCTTGACTCGAATCGAACCCGGCACCCTTTGGTCCACCAGCTGACACTCTATCCACTAAGCCAAACCAGCTAAGGCTCAGTGTTCATTCTTTTAACTTCCATTTGGCTTTGCTCAATGTTATGTCCTCAGAAAGGCTCTCCCTGTCTGACATCCCTGTCTAGAACAACCCCTCTGCCACTCTTTATCCTTCTTGCCTGTTTTACTTTACTTCTTGGTCCTTATCATTATACCTATATATTTATTGCATTATTTGTTTCCTGTTTGCCTCTTCTGTGAGAATACAGTCTATGAGAGTAGAGACTGCAGCATTCACGGCTATATCCCTGGCACCAGGAGCAGTGCCTGGAACATGGTAAGTAATGAGTAACATGGCGTGGTTATTCTCCAGGTCTCTTGTCCCTGACTGCCTGTGTGGAATTTTGTTTTCATTCTCCTGTTAACTGAGCAGGCTATTCCATGGCCAGTTCCTTAATTAATCTAACTAACTACCTAGAAACCCTCTTCTGCTCTTCATGCCTCCTCTCTCTGTGTTGGGTGTCCTTTTTCAGAGTTTTGCCAGGTGGAAAATGCCAACCTTCTCAGGAGTTTTTTCCTGTGTGTTTTCTGGGTCATGATTTCCTCTGCCCCGGTTTATCTAGCAATGTAACTATATCTCCCTTCCATCTTCCAAAAATCTATACAGATCTCTGTCCCGTAGCTTGTTTCCTTCTCAAAGCTGTAATCAATTTATCTCTTCTGTACCATTTACTTTGCCATTTCAACAGGCTTCTGTGAGGAGAGGGAAATGTTTTTGTTCTGCCTGATACCTTGAACCAAACTTCTGGTTATCAGTTTATTAAACATGAAACTGTTAGGACTGTGTGTGAGAGTGTGTGTGTGTGTGTGTGTGTGTGTGTGTGTGTGTGTGTGTGTGTTTTCTTTAGAAATTGTATAATGTGAGAAAGTATTTCAAGGGACTTAGCCCAAAATGGTCTGGAGCCCACAAGTTTGAGGATGGTGGAATTTGACTTATAGGCTGCTAAAGGGGAACTGTCCAGTGACCTCCCTCTAGCTGGAGTCTGATGGATGGAAGTAAAAGATGCCATTAAGGACCAGATCCTTAGGCAACCTTTCAGCAGTATTCCTCTTATATGAAAGGACACACACAAATAAGAAATTAAACTTTTCATAACAATTCTGCTAACATATGCTAAAACTAGAAGTATGGTAAAGAAAATATGATTTGTCATTTCTCTTGTATCTAGAACTGTATGTGTAAGAAAGGTTCTAACAACCTTTCTGCATTCATCTCTCAACTTTCCCCCATATTATAGACTAGAGGCCCTCAGCCTGGCCTGCGCCCTCTTGCAATCTGGGAACCTTCGAGGGATGTCAGATAGCTGGTTTCAGCCCGATCCCCACAGACCCGATCCAGACAGGAGGGAGCCCAATGCCATGCATTGAGCGTCTGTCCCCTGGTGATCAGTGGGTGTCATAGCGAACGGTCGACTGGTCATTCGGTCGCTTAGGCTTATATACACTGAGTGGCCAGATTATTATGACCACCTGACGTTTGTAGGCAAATTAGCTGTACAATGCATCGTATGGGATATGGAAGCTGAAGGCCCGTTTGAACACCTTTGCTGTCTGCAGTTACCAAGGTAAAACGTCTCCAATTCCCACAGGAACACAAGGATTGGGCAGTTGAACATTGGAAAAAAGTCACGTGGTCCAATGAATCATGTTTCCAGTTGCATCATGCAGATGGCAAAGTGAGAATTTGGCGGAAACAACATGAAATCATGCACCCACATGCATGAATACAACCCTTCAAGCTGGTGGGGGCAGTGTTATGGTTTGGGGCATGTTTTCCTGGCATGATTTGGCCCCTTTGATTTGTGTGGAACATCTGAATAGCACAACATACCTCAGTATCATTGCTTATCAAGTTCATCCTATCATGTTGATGGCATATCCCAATGGAGATGGCTTCTTCCAACAAGACAATGTGCCATGCCACGGTGCTCATATTGTGCAGGAGTGGTTTCAAGAACATGAGGGAGGCCATAGCCAGTTTGGCTCAGTGGATATAGCATCGGCCTGTGGACTGAAAGGTCCCAGGTTCGATTCCGGTCAGGGGCATGTGCCTTGGTTGCAGGCACATCCCCAGTGGGGGGTGTGCTGGAGGCAGCTGATTGATGTTTCTCTCTCATCGATGTTTCTAACTCTCTATTCCTCTCCCTTCCTCTCTGTGAAAAATCAATAAAATATATATATTTTTTTTAAAAAAAGGACATGAGGGAGACTTTACCTTGCTTAGGTGGCCCCCACAATCACCAGATCTCAATCCAATTAAGCATTTGTGGGACAAAGTTAAAAGAGCCATCAGGCAGCTGGTTCCACAACCATCAAATCTCACAGAACTGGACAGTGCTATTCATCAGGCATGGTGTCAGATTCCTCGTATCACATTTCAACATCTCGTGGCGTCAATGCCAAGAAGAATCGCCGCAGTATTGAAGGCAAAAGGTGGCCCAATGAAGTACTGATGGGGTGGTCATAATAATCTGGCCACTCATAATATATTTCCTATGTTCAAAGGCTGTTAAATTGCATTGTTTACCCATATCTTCAGAAAAAAATCACTTCTACTGTAGTGGTAAACAACCTGCTTCCCTATTTATAATGTTCTGGCCCTCTAGCAACTTCAGCACAAAATTATAGCTAATTTACCTACAAACGTCAGGTGGTCATAATAATCTGGCCAATCAGTATTTATACTAGAGGCCTGGTGCATGAAAATTCATGCACTGGAGGGGGGTCCCTCGGCATGGCCTGCCCCCTCTCACAGTCTGGGAGCCCTCAGGGGCCGGAGGAGACCTGGCAATCAGGGGAAGGTGATGCCCCATCACACCTCTGCTGCTGCCACTGCCGGCAGTGCAAGCCTTGACTGGCCCTGGTTACCTGAGCCTGCACCTCGGGCAGCCCTGGGCTGCTGGGGGGCTGAGGGGACTGGGGGACTCTGGAGGCAGGTGCGCTGAGTGGACGGACTGAGGGGACTGGGTGCCGCCATCTTGTGGCTTTTGGCACCACCATCTTTGAGGGTGTGGCAGTCAATTAGCATATTCCCTCCTTATTGACTGTGGGTGCCGCCATCTTTGCAATGTGTGAGGGTCAATTAGCATATTCCCTCTTTATTAGATAGGATAGATGCCCTCACAGATATTAGACATCTCCAAAACACATCATGCTTCTTGCTATTCCTTTGAAATTAAATTATTTTACACTTCTATACTTTTGAACATGGTATTTGTTTCTAGAAGGTCCTTCTTTGTTCAAAAAATCTTTGAACTCTTACATAGACTTCCAAATACAAATTCAGTGTCATTTCCTACACGAAGAATTCCCCAAACCCCTTAAATAGGGTTTGTCTCTCTTCAGTGTAATCAGAGTACTTTTTACATGTCCTATGAGTTTTCAAATCTGTATATATAAAAGCCTAAGAGACCATTCGACCATTTGACCAGTAGCTATGATGCACAATGACCACCAGGGGGCTCCGACCAGTAGGTTAGCTTGCTTCTGGGGCCCTGTTGAATCTGGTTCAACTGCACCAGATTCCCTTTCAATGTGCATGAATCTGTGCACCGGGCCACTAGTATTGCTTATAATTATTTTGTTGTATTTTTTGTCCTGTTATAAATGAGGCTCCTGAGGATGTACATAATTGTCTCATTCATTTTTGTAATCAGCATGTTCTTTATATTAGGATCTATACAAGTTAATTCAAGCTAGTTATCCTATATAATAAAGAGGTAATATGCAAAATTACCCTCACACCCTTGCGTCACAAGATGGCTGTCCCCACGTCCTTACAAGATGGCTGCCCCTGCCCTAATCAGTTTGGCTCAGTGGATAGAGCATCAGCCTGCAGACCTAAAGGTCCCAGGTTCGATTCCAGTCAAGGGCATGTACCTTGGTTGCGGGCACATCCCCAGTGGGGAGTGTGCAGGAGGCAGCTGATCGATGTTTCTCTCTCATCGATGTTTCTAACTCTCTATCCCTCTCCCTTCCTCTCTGTAAAAAATTCAATAAAATATATTTTAAAAAAAGATCACCGCCCCCACATTGTCACAAGATGGCCACCACAAGATGGCCACCCCACATCATTACAAGATGGCCACCTCCACGTCGTCACAAGATGGCTGACCCCATGTCGTCACATGATGACCACCGCAAGATGGCCACTCCCACATCATCACAAGATGGCCACCACAAGATGGCTGCCCCCATGTCATCACAAGATGGCCACTCCCATGTTGTCACAAGATGGTTTCCCCCATGTTGTCACAAGATGGCTGGCAGGGGAGGGCAGTTGGGGGAGGCCAGGCCTGGAGGGGTGGGCAGTTAGGGGCAGTCGGGCCAACAGGGGAGCAGTTAGGCATCAATCAGGCTGGCAGGAGAACAGTTAGATGTCGATCGTGCTGGCAGGGGAGTGGTTAACGGGTGATTAGGCTGGCAGGGGAGTGGTTAGGGGTCGATCAGGCTGGCAGGCAGAAGTGGTTAGGGGCAATCAGGCAGGCAGGCGAGCAGTTGGGAGCCAGCAGTCCTGGATTGTGAGAGGGATGTCCAACTGCGGGTTTAGACCTGATCCCAAGGGGTCCCAGATTGGAAAGGGTGCAGGCTGGGCTGAGGGACAACACCCCAGTGCATGAATTTCATGCACCTGGCCTCTAGTGCTGTATAATAATAAACCCCTCAAAATTTGGTGGTCTATAAAAGCAAAGGTGTGTTCCTTGCTGGTGTTATCATGGGTAGGTTTTGGCTCTGTTTCATACTATCTTCACTCCAAGACCCAGCTTGATAGAGAAAATTCCATCAGGAACATGGCTGGATTTGTAACAAATAGAAAAGAAATAAGGTGACTCATGAGATTACCCATTTTTGCTTAGAATTGACAATTATCACTCCTACCCATATTTCATTTGCTAAAACATATTATATGGCTACTCCTAATTTCAACAGTGCTGTGATATATAATTTTATTGCATGAATGAGTCCTTCAAGTCATATGGCCAAGCTTGATGTCAATGATACAGGGGTATGTAAGCCTGTCGCTAGTAAGAAGAGGCAATGAATACCATCTACCTCAGGGCAACCTATACCCCAGGAACTTTTTCTGTTCCTCACACAGTGAGATTTCATTTTATGTACATTGTCATTGTGTTCACTTTAAATATTAAAGCATCAAAATATTAATAAAATCCTACTTTAAGCATAAAATTTGAAAAATGCAAATTTCTTTCACTTAAATATTCACCCCCATATCACATAATCTTAAAACTGAAGAGCCAAGTTAATTTAAACTCTATTCTATTTGCCAAACAGCAACATTATTTTAGCTAGTACATGAAAATATATTTTATTAATACTAGTCTTTATTATACAAGGTATCAGAGAACACATTTCATATATATGGTTTCACCTGTTATAAGCAAAAAAGGGGATATTTCAACCCCACTCACTTCTTTTCCACTATTAAAAATGTAATTCCAAATGTCACCCCTGATATAACCACTAGACCACTTCTACAGAGACTTCAAAGCAACTAAATTGCTTCTCCTTCTCATTAATATAATGAATATAAATATACTGCTAAGATTCAGAGTCAGTTTTGTAGATTAGATTGGTCATAACATCAAATTTTCAAATCAGGGTTTATAGCTTTCTCCTAGTTAATACAAAAGAACACTGAAATCCTGATTCTATTTCCCATTATCTAACCAATTAACACACCAATTAAGTGAGCCCAGAAAATGTTTCCTTCTTTGTCAATATTCACCAAGTAAAAACTCAGTCTACAATGGAATAGGATAGAGAACTCAGAAAATTGACCCAAACCACTATGCTCAATATTTGACAAAGGAGGCAAGAGCATACAATGTAGTTAAGACAGTTTCTTCAATAAATGGTGTTGGGAAAATTGGACAGATAGATGTAAAAAATATGAAACTAGACCACCAACTTACACCATACACAAGAATAAACTCAAAATGGATAAAGGACGTAAATGTAAGATGGGAAACCATAAAAATCTTAGAGGCATCCACAGGTAGCAAAATTTCAGACATATGCCAAAGAAATATCTTCACCAATACAGCTCCTAGGACAATGGAAACTAAAGAGAAAATAAACAAATGGGACTACATCAAAATAAAAAGCTTCTGTACAGCAAAAGAAAGCATCAACAAAACAACAAGAAAGCCCACTGCATGGAAGAACATATTTGCCCTTATCATCACTGATAAGGGTTTAATCTGCAACATTTACAGGGAACTCATACAACTTAACAAAAGGAAGATAAACAATTCAATAAAAAATGGGCAACGAACCTAAATAGATACTTTTCAAAGGAGGACATAAGGAAGACCAAGAGACATATCAAAACATGCTCAAAGTCACTAATCATCTGAGAGATGCAAATCAAAATGACAATGCGGTACCATCTCATACCTGTCAGAATGGCTATCATCAACAAATCAACAATTAACAAGTGCTGGTGAGGGTGTGGAGAAAAAGGAACCCTTGTGCACTGCTGGTGGGAGTGCAGACTGATGCAGCCACTGTGGAAAACAGTATGGAGTTTCCTCAAAAACACTAAAAATGAAACTCCCATTTGACCCAGTAATCCCACTTCTAGGAATATATCCCAAGAAACCAGAAACACCAATCAGAAAGGATGTATGCACCCCTATGTTCATAGCAGCACAATTTACAATAGCTAAGATTTGGAATCAGCCTAAGTGCCCATCAGCAGATGAGTGGATTAAAAACCTGTGGTACATCTACACAATGGAATACTATGCTGCTGTAAAAAAGAAGGCATTCTTACCATTTGCAACAGCATGGATGGAACTGGAAAGCATTATGCTAAGTGAAATGAGTCAGTCAGAGAAAGATAAATATCACATGATCTCACTCATTTGTGGAATATAATGAACAACATAAACTGATGATCAAAAACAGATCCAGAGACAGAGAAGCATTGATCAGACCATCAAACCTCAGAGGGAAGGCAGTGGAGGGTGAGGGGAAGGAGGAGAGATCAACCAAAGGACTTGTATGCATGCATATAAGCATAACTAATGGACACAGACACCGGGGAGGGGGGATGAGGGCACGAGCAGGGGAGTGCAGGGGCATTGTAGGGATAAGGGCACATATGTACATATGTAATACCTTAATCAATAAAGAAAAAAAAGAAAAAGTACAACAACTTAAACAAAATCAACAGAGGGAAAGAAGCAACAAAGGAGTGGGGTGTTAGAGATCTGAGAAGTTTTCCACAGAGATATCACAAACGGTGAAAGCATTAGTTTGAAATGTGAAAATGTATCATCTTGTAAAAACACAATAAAGCCAGTTTGAATTGTCAAAAAAACCCAAACAACTCAGTCTAAGGAGGTTAAACCTTGCTACAAAAGAAGAAAGAAGAAGAAATAATTACTTCTTTATATGAACTGCTTTATTTTTTCCTTTTTATTCAATTTACTAGGGTGGCACTGATTAACAAAATTATACAGGTTTCAGATGCATAATACATCATCTGTACAATGTATTGTGTGTTCACCATCCAAGTCATGTCTCCTTCCATCACCATTTACCCCACCCGCAAACCCTCTTCTACCTACCTGCCCCTTGGTAATCACCATACTGTTGTCTGTCAAGGTGAAGAGATTAAGCAAAAAAAAAAATAAAAATAAAAATGTAATTTTAAATGTATCCTGCATTTTTTACTTTTTTTTGCATTATTGAACAATGGTAATTTATTCATTAAACAGAATTTTATTGAGCCCCTAGTATATTCCACTTACTGTGCTAAGCATTTTCTGTGGATTGTATCATTCAAAGCAAAAGTGTCAGGAAACATTTTCTTTGAAAGTCATACTAGTACTTAAGCCTTAGCCAGTTTGGTTCAATGGATAGAGCGTCAGCCTGTGGACTGAAGGGTCCCGGGTTCGATTTCGGTCAAAGGCGCATGCCCGGGTTGCAGTCTTGATCCCCAGTAGGGGGCGTGCAGGAGGCAGCCAATCAGTGATTCTCCCTCATCATTGATGTTTCAATCTCTCTCCCTCTCCCTTCCTCTCTGAAATCAATAAAACTACATTTTAAAAAGGAAAAGAAAGTTATACTTCAATCAGACCCGGAAGGATACAGGGATTTACCGGGGGAAAGGGAGCCTTTTGGGTAGAAGGGACAGCTGAACTAAAGGCCTCAGGTGGGAAAACATCTTGACATGTTCAAGGAATTGACAGAAAACAAATGTGGCTGGGACAGAGTGTGAGAGATTACAGGTGGGGTAAGTTGACAATACCATCACCATTTATGGAGATTTGAGTCAATGCACACTTTCTGTATCAAATTTACTAATTTGTATTTATTGGAAAAGAAACCCCATTCCCCCTTACCCTGCATTTGCAGACATAAAAGAAAAATGTATAGTGACTATCCTGCAACATACAATCTGTCAGAACAGATTACAGAATTAGTCACGTTTTTTTGCATGTCTAGCAATCAGACTGAGGAGCACGTAGTTTAGGCATTTAGGATTTTTTTCTGGGGGATTCTTCCTGTGCTTTATCTTGATACTGGTATCATGGTAGCTGGAGGGTTTTTATATGTTGGCAATAGTCCCACTCGAATTTTGAAAGGCAATAAATCCTATCTGACTAAAGTGAATTTTTTTTCTATTGGAGTAGACTGCTATTACAATTTTGTTTGGCAAAATTTAAAATTCTCATTAACTTCAGTGAGAATGTGTACTTAAGAAAGCAGTAAAATAGTGTCTTATGTTTAAACACAGCATTTGGTACTTTCCCCCTCCTTTCCATGATAATTACTGTGTATCTATCAGGGCCTTGTCATGTTACTTCCTCGGATATATATTCTCTGAAATATGTGTCCTTTTTCACTTTTCAATTTTTATTAAAAAACAATGATTTCAGTCTCTTTCCCATGTCTATTATTATAGTAAAACCCTTAGTTGCATAAGGTTAAGTTTGTTTCATTATTGGCAGAAAAACAGACACATAGACCAATGGAACAGAATTAGGAGGTCAGAAATAAAATCACACACATATCTGCACATAATTCTTTCCAAAGGAGCTAAAAGCACACAATGGAAAAAAAGGAAGCCTTTTCAATAAATGGTGCTGGGAAAGTGTGAAACCCACCTGCAAAAAAAAAAAAAAAAATGAAACTAGACTTCTATTTGTCACTATACACAAAAATTAACTCCAAATGGATCAAATACCTAAATATAAGATCTGAAACAATCAAATACATAATATAAAATATAGGTACTAAACTTACAGACTTTGGTTTTAAAGAGGATTTTATGAATTTGACCTCAAAGGCAAGGGAAGTAAAAGCACAAATAAATGAATGGACTACATCAAACTAAAAGGCTTCTGCACAGCAAAAGAAACCATCAATAAAACAAAAAGACAACCAACTGAATGGGGAGAAGATATTTGCAAACAACACCTCTGATAAGGGGTTAATATCCAAAATATATTTTCACGAACTCATACAACTCAACAAAATTACATTTAAATAGGAAGAGGACCTGAGCAGATCCTTCTCCGAAGAAGACATGCAAATGGCCAACAGATAAAAAGATGCTCAATTTCACTAGCTATTAGGGAAATACCAATTAAAACTACAATGAGACACCACCTCACACCTGTTAGATGGCTGATATCAATAAGGCATGTAATGTTGTGTTGGAGATGTTTTGGAGAAAAAGAAACCCTCATTTACTAATAGTGGTAATGTAAACTGGTACAGCCACTATGGAAAAGAGAATGGAGATTCCTCAAGAAATTAAGAATAGAGCTACCATATGACCAAGCAACCCTTCTTCTGGATATCTACCCTGGCTTCCCTCTGAGATTCGACATTCTGTTCCATGCTTCTATGTCTCTGGGTCTATTTTGTTCAACAGTTTATTTTGTTCATTAGATTCCACTTATGAATGAGATCATGTGATACTTGTCTTTCTCTGACTGGCTTATTTCGCTTAGCATAATAGTCTCCAGGTCTCTCCATGCTGCTCAAAGTGTAAGAGATCCTTCTTTTTCACAGCTGCATAGTATCCCATGGTATAAATGTACCACAGCTTTTTTATCTACTACATCTACTGATGGGCACTTGGGCTGTTTCCAGATCTTAGCTATTGTAAATTGCACTGCTATAACATAGGAGTGCATAGATTATTTCTGACTGGTGTTTCGAGTCTCTTAGGATATATTCCTAGAAGTGGGATCACTGGGTCAAATGGCAGCTCCATAATTAATTTTTTGAGGAAGCTCCCATACTGTTTTCCATAATGGCTGCACCAGTCTGCATTCCCACCAGCAGTGTACTAGGGTTCCCTATTCTCCACATCCTGGCCAGCACTTGTCATTTATTGATTTGTTGATGGTAGCCATTCTGACAGGTGTGAGGTGATACCTCATTTTCATTTTCATTTGCATCCCTCTGATGATCAGTGACTTTGAGCATTTTTTCATGTCTCTTTGCCTTCTGTACGTCCACTTTGGAGAAATGTCTATTTAGTTCCTTTGCCCATATTTTAATTGGATTGTTTGTCTTCCTTTTGTTAAGTTGTATGAGTTCCTTATATATTTTGGATATTAATCCTTTATCAGATTTATCATTTGCAAATATGTTCTCCCATACAGTGGGCTCCCTTTTCATTTTGCTGATGGTTTCTTTTGCTGTGCAGAAGCTTTTTATTTTTATGTAGCCCCATTATGTTTTAAAATGTACATTAAGAGTTTTTTCTAACAGAAATCAGAATGAGTTTTAAACAAATATCTACAAGGATGGAAGGGGGTATACAGCAAGTACATTTTCAAATAATATTTGGTTATTTTCACAATTCAGGTCCATATCAATGTATTTAGGGAGGGAGGAAAGGAAGGAAGGAAGGAAGGAAGGAAGGAAGGAAGGAAGGAAGGAAGGAAGGAAGGAAGGAAGGAAAGAAGGAAGGAAGGAAGGAAGGGAGGGAGAGAAGAGAGAAAACCCCACACATGTCAGAATGGCTATCATTAACAAATCAACAAAGGACAAGTGCTGGTGAGGATGTGGAGAAAAAGGAACCCTTGTGCACTGCTGGTGGGAATGCAGACTGATGCAGCCACTGTGGAAAACAGTATGGAGTTTCCTCAAAAAGTTAAAAATGGAACGCCCATTTGACCCAGTAATCCCACTTCTAGGAATATATCCCAAGAAACCAGAAACACCAATCAGAAATGATATATGCACCCATACGTTCATAGCAGCACAATTCACCATGGCTAAGATCTGGAAACAACCTAAGTGCCCATCAGCAGATGAGTGGATTAAAAACCTGTGGTACATCTGCACAATGTAATACTACCCCACTATAAAAAAGAAGGAATTCTTACCATTTGCAACAGCATGGATGGAACTGGAGAGCATTATATAGTCAGCGAAATAAGCCAGTCGGAGAAAGGTAAATATCACATGATCTCACTCATATGTGGGATATAATGATCAACATAATTTGATGAACAAACTAGATCCAGAGACAAATGGTGAGAGAGCAACCAAAGGACTTGTATGCATGCATATCAGCATAACCAATGGACACAGACACTGGGGCGGTGGGGGCTTGCCCAGGGTGGGAATGGCTGGGGGCGGGGGGGGGGGAATCAATCAGAAAAAGGGAGACATATGTAAAACTTTAGACAATAAATAAGTTAATATATATATAGTTCTTTAAAAACACATGGGATAATAGTGATGATGTACATTCTTTTATGTAAAATGCCTATTAATAAACTACCAGAGATGAGGCACACACACAAAAAAGAGAAAACCCTCATCCTTGAGGTCAATTATAAGAGATAAATCACACAAAGTTTTTGAATAATATAAGTAAGTTTTACCTCCCAAGTCAACTATGAAGAATATGTTGAGATATGTTGTTGGTGTTATTACTTAGATTTTTGTTATTCTTTATGTACATGTATGTTGTTAAAGCTCAATGACCCAAAGATCACAAGTGACAAGCCCACAGTCTGAGAGAATCGTAGTTATTGCCACAATGAAGTGAGAGGGGTGCACCCCAGAGGGACTGTGGGTTACCGCTCCCAACAAGGGGAAGAATAGAAGCATCTTTTGTAAGATTTGGATTCCTCCGGGAGGATTCCGTGGAGCATCTCAGTGAAGTGGGGGCAGTTCTGAATTGGTTTGTGTCTCTGAGATCTGACCAGGGGAAGCAGGCTTTAACTGAGAATTGGGTGTTGTCATGATTCAATGGCAGTTTAGAAACTGGTTATCCCCAGAAATAGGTAGGAATAGCGGGATGTTGATAAGAAAGCAACAAACATTCAAAATGAGGCAGGGGGTGGGGAGAGTCTCTGGTTACATAGTCTCCAGTGAACCACTGTCCCCTGTTAATTTTGCAACTACTATTGTTTGTGTCTACCCTCCCAGCATGATTAACAACAAAGCTTCTTTTCTTCGATTTTAATGCAACAGAGCTGTTTTTTTGCTTGTTTTTTAGTTTCAGACAGATTTTTACTATTATAGTGCAGATACTCTAGCTACTACTGTTGAGTGTCCTATATAATTAAAAGCTCTGTTGGTTTTAAGTGACGTTTAAGTCCTTAAGGGTACCCTTTAGTCCAAAAGCTTGAGTAATTTATAGTCTTTGGGTTCAATTTAAATTCTCTTTTAAAGATTGACTAGGAACTAAAAGCTCTAGGATCTCCTTTTCTCTGTCTTGAGCATTGACTCTTAGGGGACATAAAACAGGAAGATTTAATCAAGTTTTGCCTCCAGCAGCTATGCCATGGATTTTTCAATCCTTCACACTAATAGAGGGCTAGTTTCATGCAAATCTTGGTTATAAATAAATTTTCCCAGTATATCTGCAAACTCCTTGAGGGCAAGGATATTGTTTTATTCACATTTGTACCTCCTCATAGTTTAACACAAGGCCTTTTATATATGACTCTCAATAAAAATTTGTTGGATTTAATCTGATTTATAAAAGAACTTTGAAAGCACAATGTAAAAGATTGAGTATATTATAAGATAAGAAAGAGAGAAATGTTGATCTTAACTGTACCTGCAAGTGTGTATGTCATTTTAATGCTTTCCCAAAGGCTGAGGGATAATCAATCTTGAGAGACAAAACCATGCTCCTCTTTTTCCAAAGGAAAAGTGATTTCCCACATATATTTAGTAAAATTATGTCCTACCATTTATTGAATGCCTTAAAATTATAGCTTGGTCATGCTTTATTTTTCTACCAATCTGTCTAAAATTTATTTTTTAAATATATTTTTATTGATTTCAGAGAGGAAGGAAGATAGAGAGAGAGATAGAAACATCCATGATGAGAGAGAATCATGGATCGGTTGCCTCCTGCAAGTCCCCCACTGGGGATCAAGCCCACAACCCGGGCATGTGCCCTTGACCAGAATCGAACCTGAGACCTTTCAGTTCACAGGCCAACACTCTATGCACTGAGCCAAACCAGCTAGGGCTAAAATGTCTTAAATATAGAAGTATCTACCAAAATTTAGAATTATAAAATGGTGTTCATCTTTATTAGTTAGCATATTAACCATTAACCTATAACTTAGTGTTTATTTTAGAAATAAAGTTTTCCCTGGACACAAGAAAGTCTATTGATAGATGGTAACCTTTGTCATTTTTCCATCTTGAGAAGCCATGTCTTTGCTCTGCAGAACAATAGGTAGTAGTTTGTATTTGTTTTATTTCATTTTTTAAATCATTTTTCCCTCACACCTGCTTGTTGAAATAGTAGGAAAAGCTTTGTTTTGACTCAAGCCTATATCCACAGTTTGAAAAACACATTCATATTGTAATTCCATGTATGAATTGTGTGTGTGTGTGTGTGTGTGTGTGTGTGTGTGTGTGTGTAAATTGATAGGATAGACATACATACTGGTGGTAGGAGATTAGACAGCTTCCCAGTGGTGTGTCCAATAAAAGAGAAATACACAAGAGCTGTGAGAGTTCGGACAACCCAGAGTTAGGAACACCGGACATGATTTCACGGAGGCTGAATGTGAGCTAGGTGTTAAGGAATGGGGATACTCTTTTAATGGGCAGCAGGAATTTTCTAAGGAAAGGAAGGGTGTGAATTAAATAATTGATGGGGATGAGAAAATTCTCTGGGAATTTCAAGTTTTCCAGTTTGTTGTGGAGTGGTCTGAAGGTTAATTTGGATCAGATACAGGGGCAAGGTCGTTTTAGTTTGGATCCCCTTCAAAGTTGATTCTGCAACAAGAACTTGGGTGCATGCAGGTGGCTTATTTAGAAATTACTCTAAAGAAGAGTAAATGAGAAAGTGAGACAGTGAAGGGAGATCCCCCAAAAGGGTTCATTGATGAGCAAGTTACCTCTGTGGGCAACTGGGGCCCAATCCCTTTAGAGAATACCCTGGTAACCAATATGGAACACAGTGCAAAGTTATTCCACTGAAGCAAGGGGGAGATGGGGTATTCACCTTTGAAGTCTCATTCCCCATTGGTTGAGAGTTGAAGAATAAGGATTACTACACCACCATACTTCTGAGTTGCTATTGCAGACAGCTAGTCAAATTCCCAGGTTTCTGGGGAAATCCTTCACATAAAGGAGGAAAATCACAGGAGCTCGAGATATAAATTTGACAACAGGCTGGGAACTGTCTCCACCTGCAGCTTCATGTGAACTCATGAGAGCTGAGAGTATATGGGAAGGGGCATCAACAGAGTTTACTACAGAGGCCTTGAATGCCAATGTGAAGGTTTTTTGATAGATGATGAAATTCTTGAGGCTAACTGAGCAATTGAGTAATATGAGGATCAGAGTATTAGGAAGATGCGTATAAAATTGTTTGGGGGATAAATACTGGAGGGAAGTGCAACCAGATGTGGAACTATTAACATAATTGATGCAGTAGCTAATCAGCTTTGGAATTACTTTTGGTGTAGGAAGAGTGAATCATGGTGGAAATGGAGAGAAAAAATATTCTGGATAATGTTTCAAAAAGCATATCAAGTGATAATTTGTGGGATCACAGAAAAGGGGGCTGAGGAGTAATAGGAAGTTAGAAACTTTCTATTAGCCATGGGGATGTAAAGTACAGCATACTAGTAGAAAATATAGTCAATAATCTATAATAATAAAAGCATAATATGCTAATTAGACCAGACGTCCTTTCGGACGACCTTCCGGACGAAGCTGGGGCTGCGAGGGAAGCCTGGGTTCCGGGTGCCAGAGGGAAGCCAGTGCCGGCAGCCAGGGGAAGGAAGGCCTACTCTTGCATGAATTTCATGCATCAGGCCTCTAGTATTGTAATAACTATGCATGGTGCCAGTTGGGTACTGGAAATATTAGGGAGAACACTTCGTAAAGTATATGATTGTCTAACCACTATGCTGTGCATCTGAAACTAATACAAAATAATATTGAATGTAAACTGTAATGTAAAAAATTTTTTAAAGACGTAGGCAATTTTTTTTAGCCTACATATTTTGGAGATTCCCAGAAAGCCAAAAATATGCAGCTGGGGGCAAGTGATGCAGAGAAATTATGAAGTTAGTATTTATCCAGTCAATTTAAAATTATAAGGACATTCAGATCCCTCCAGTCTCATTTCTACCTCTGGGACAGATTCTGGTTTGAGTCATGATTCTGAATTTTGCTACCCATTAGAATTGTCTAAGGAGGCTTGTAAAAATCCTGGTGTCCAGGCCTCTCCTCAGGCCAATTACATGAGACTCTCCAGGAGTGACATCTAGGATTCAGTGGTTTTTCAAAGCTCCCTGGATGATTCCAATGTATAGCCATGAGGAAGAACTGTCAGATGATAGTTTTAAAGTATTTAATAAGCTCTACTAGTACTTTCATATTCAACACCAAGTCACCAGTTCTAACTCTGGCTATGTCCTGGTCACTGGATTTTTTTTATTTTTCTGGAAACAATTCATTATCTTTGTTATTCAACCACCGTGGTAACTGTATCCTGCTCCCTTGTTAACATTCCCAGCACCCAAGTCCTCTGTTTTTGCCGAGTTTCTCCAGCCTTGACCAATATCTGAACTTTAGTCCTAAGATTAAAGGTTTGTTGGCAGGTGTTTCTGATGCCAATAGCCTGCCAGCATGAATGACTTCATTACAGTGCCATGCCCCATCCCTAGCTAAATAATGTCTCTAAACCTAATACAGCTGAGATTCCTCCAAAGTTCAAAGCTACAGGAAGGTTTGTTTTTTCTAAATATTTCCTATCTTGGTTTTTGTGTGTGTGTGTTTTTTTGTTTTGTTTTTGTTTTGTTTTACTATTATATAATAAGAATCCATGATGCGTCCCTTCTCTGGAAGAGCTAAGTGAAGCTTTAGTTTAGATTTTGAGAAATGTGAAATCAAAATGTGCGGGACACTTGCTATCAAGACATTGAAGCAAGTTGACAAGGCAGACCATCTCTTCCAGCCTGCTCCTCCACTTTCACAGACGGTAATGAATACAAAATAGATGGCCTCCCACAACTTTGTTATTTTTCCTTTGACAAATGTGTCCACTTCTCCTGCATCTGTATCAAACTTGCATCTTCCCTGCAGCTTCAGGTTATGAGGTATTTCTCCTCTTCCCCAATCTTTTTATTTTTCTTTTTTTAATCCTCACCCAAGGATATTTTCCATTGATTTTTAGAGAGTGGGAGAGAGAGGGAAAGACAGAGAGAAACATCGATGTGAGAGAAATACATCGATTGGTTGCCTCCTGTATGAGCCCCGACCAGGGCCCTGGCTGGGGAGGAGCCTGCAAGCCAGGCACATGCCCTTGACCGGAATCAAACCTGAACCTGGGACCCTTCGGTCCCCAAGCCAACGTTCTATCCACTGAGCAAAACCGGCTAGGGCTCCCCTTCTCCAATCTAATCCAAGCCCTTGTGCTATGGATTTCATAGTTTCCTTCTTCTTTAGTACTCTTACTTCATTAATGCACTGCTCCTTCCAATGACTTTGATCTCTAAAACATTATTTATATCTTCCATCTTTAAAACAAACAAATAAAAAAACAATTAACAATCTCTTCTTTGGTCCTACATTTTTCTCAAGGTAATATTACCCTTTTCCTTTCCCTTCACTGCAAAAATACAGGGTTCCTCAAAAATGTATACACACTTTAACAGCTAATAGCTCAATTTTGAAAATAAAATATATTTTAATAAACACTGCCTTTATAATTATTCAAGGTGTGTTGTATACATTTTCGGGGACACCCTATAGTTAACAGTAGTTTACAAGTCATGACTTCACCTCCTCAACATCTTACAGTCTGACTTATGACAACTCTTCTTTACTAAAACTGCTATTGCAGAGGTTCCCAGTGACCTTCCAGTTGCTAAAACTAAATAAATGTTTCACCACTTGTCAAATAGCCTTTCTACAACATTTAACAATGTCATTTTCTCTCCCTTTGAAACCTCTTCTCCACCACATGGAGTGACGTCATTCCCTTGCCTCTCTAGCTACTCTATATCAGACTTCTTTATAGGCTTAACTCCCTCCACTCTTGCCTAAGAACAATTTTTCACTATAATCTCCATCTTTTTAAAGCTTTATTGTTGAAAGTATTACATATATCCCCTCCTTTTCCCCCATTGACCTCTTCTAGCCTGCCCCGCACCCCACCCCAGGCCTTCACCACCCTATTGTCTGGGTCCATGGCTTATGCATATATACGTAGAAGTTCATTGGTTGATCTCTTTCCACCCACCCAGCCTCCCCTGCCTTCCCTCAGACAATCTCAAACGTGACACACTTCTAAACTTCATATATTTTCCATGAATTAATTCTTGCATATTGTTTATTCCAAGATCTTTATATCCCACACAAATATCTTGTCTAAATTCCAGACACGTACTTTCAACCTCCCTCCACTTGTGGAATATCATGAACAACATAAACTGTTGAACAAAAATAGATCCAGAAACAGAGAAGCATCAAACAGACCATCAAACTTCAGAGGGAAGGCAGGAGAGGGATTGGGGTGGGGGGTGGGGGCGGGGTAAGAGATCAACCAAATGACTTGTGTGCATGCATATAAGCATAACCCATGGACACAAACACTAGGGGGATGAGGGCATGTGCTGGGGGATGGGGGTGGCCGGGGAGAGGTCAATGGAGGGAAAAGGAGACATATGTAATACTATATGTAATACTTTAAACAATAAAAACAGAAAAAAAGATTCTTCAGAAATGCTAGCCATAAATATACACTTCAAAATCATTAGTATTAACTAAGAAGCATGTATTAAAATGTATGGGGACTATCAGCCATTAGGACTTCTCACAGGCTGATGATGTCTCTGAAACCCTGAAGCCAACAATGAACCAATCACCCAAATCCAGGCAGATCCAGTTTACAAATACTCTGCTTGCTTAACACTTTCTCAGCACTAACAGCTCTCTAAGTCCTCTAAAGGGAGTTAGTAAAAGCTAGCTAGTAAGTTCTGAATGCAAAACTGATTAAAGAGAAATTGTATTTTTGTTTCAAGCAAAAGCAAATTCAGTGGGAAGCCATAGGCATTATAACTTGGCAAATCTTTGTTATAGTACCCATGGCATCCAGCTCTGGTTGGAATTTGTTATGTGGCCTTGGATTGCTCATATAATTGATCTCCGTTTCTGCACTTCTTTTTTTTCCTATGAATAATAATATTTTTCTACCTTGCTTACCAATCTATGGTAGTGATGTAAAGAGGTAATGCAGATAAAACTTCTGTGAAAAGTCAAAGGAATTGTGTCATGCAAACTAAGATGACTGTTCTTTACAGAATATAGGATTTAGTTTCCATGTTTACCCTCAAAGGAAAGTGATGGAGTCACAGAAATTGAGGATACTGTGATACTTTTGTATCACCCACTTTAACATACATTGTTCATAGATAAAGAAATGGAGATTCAGAAAGGTCAACTTTTTTATCCAATACTAGAGGCCCAGTGCACGAATTCGTGCATGGGTGGGGTCCCTCCTGGCCGATCAGGAGCCATCTCACCCAGTCCTGATTGGAGCCAATCATGGCCAATCAAGGCTGGCTGGCTGGGGGGAGGGACCACACGAGGTTGGTTGGCTGCAGGAGGTTGGCTGTGGGAGGGCACTGACCACAGGGGGAAGCTCCTGCATTGACAGTCTGCCCCGTGGTGATCAGTGCATGTCATAACTCCCTGCTAGTCATCCGGTCATGATGGTCACTTAGGCTTTTATATATAGACTAGAGGCTGGGTGCATAAAAATTTGTGCACTCGGCGGGGGGGGGGGGGAGGGGGTGGGCGGGTGCCTCAGCCAGGCCTGTGCCCTGTCGCAGTCTAGGACCACTCGGGAGATAACGACCTGCTGGCTTAGGCGTGCTCCCGGGTGGCAGAGGGCAGGCCCAATCCCTAGGTGCAGCCCCTGGTCGGGCTCAGAGCAGGGCCGATTGGGGAATTGGGGCGCTGCCCCCTGTCATGCACAGAGCAGGGCGGATTGGGAGGTTGCGATGCCACCCTCAGTCACGCTCAGGGTAGGGCCAATTAGGGGGTTGGGGCACCGCCCCCTGTCACACTCAAGGCAGGGTCGATGGGGAGGTTGTGGTGCCACCCCCTGTCACGGACAGAGCAGGGCCAATCCGGGGGTTGGGGCGCTGCCCTCTGTCATGCACAGAGCAGGGCCCATCAGGGGGTTTGGGAGCTCCCCCCGTCATGCACATAGCAGGCTCAATCAGGGGGTTGGGGAGCTCCCCCCTGTCACGCACAGAGCAGGGCCCATCAGGGGCTTGGGGCACCACCCTCTATCACCCACAGAGCAGGGCCGATCAGGGGGTTGGTGCGCCGCCACTGTCAAACTCAGGGCAGGGCCGATGGGGAGGTTATGGCTCTACCCCGTCACACACAGTGCAGGGCCCGTGGGGTGGGGGGTGGGGGTTGGGGCACCGCACCCTGTCACACACAGAGCCGCAGGGCGACCAGGAGGTTGGGGAGCTCCCCCCTATCAGGCACAGAGCAGGGCAGATAGGGAGGTTGTGGCCCCACCGCCTGTCACACACAGAGCTGCAGGGCGATCAGGGGGTTTGGGCGCTGCCCCCTGTCACGCTGATCCCGGTGCCGGGAGACCTCGTGGCTCCGCTGATTCCGGTGCTGGGAGGCATATTACCCTTTTACTGTATAGAATAGAGGCCTGGTGCATGGGTGGGGCTGGCTGGTTTGCCCTGAAGGGTGTCCTGGATCAGGGTGGGGGTCCCCACTGGGGTTCCTTGCCAGCCTGGATGAGGAGATGATGGCTGTTTGCAGCTGGTCACATACCCTTCAGGGTGGGGTCCCCACCGGGGTGCCTGGCCAGTCTGGGTGAGGGGTTGAGGGCTGTTTTCAGGCTGGGACTGAAGCTCCCAACTGCTCCTTTTTTTTTTTTTTTTTATTCTGAGCCAGCTTTAGCTCTGAGGCTCCAGCTCTTAGGCATCCGCTGCTGAAAGCAGGTATCTGGTTTGTTTAGGTTCTACAATCGAAACTCTGTATCAACTCCAGCTCTGAGATCCCGGGCTCGCTGAAAGCTGGTTTCTGGGGTTTTGTTTAGCTTCTATATTTGTTACAATGTTTTTTAAACTGCCAGCTCAGAGGCCTGCAGTGGCAGGGGGGGAACGTTGGAGTCCTCCGTCACTGAAGCAAGCAAGCCTCATATTAGTTTCAAGCTGCCTGGCTGCCGGCCGCCATCTCGGCTGGCAGTTAATTTGCATATCTCCCTGATTAGCCAGTGGGAAGGGTAGCGGTCGTACGCCAATTACCATGTTTCTCTTTTATTAGATAGGATAGTGGTATAATTGGCATCAAAATCTAAATCATCTGCTGCTCAGCTTAATGCTTAAATAAGATAGTTCATTTCAGCATCACATCCCAGCACACTTTATTTTCAGAATATTGACACATTTTTTGTAAAAGTAAACTAATCTTCCTATGTAATAAAAGAGAAACATGGTAATTGGCGTACGACCACTACCCTTCCCATTGGCTAATCAGGGAGATATGCAAATTAACTGCCAGCCGAGATGGCGGCTGGCAGCCAGGCAGCTTGAAACTAACATGAGGCTTGCTTGCTTCAGTGACGGAGGAAACCAACGTTCCCCACCTGCCGCTGCCGGCCTCTGAGCCTGCAGTTTAAAAAACATTGTAACAAATATAGAAGCTAAACAAAACCCCAGAAACCAGCTTTCAGCGAGCCCGGGATCTCAGAGCTGGAGTTGATACAGAGTTTCGATTGTAGAACCTAAACAAACCAGATACCTTCTTTCAGCAGCGGATGCCTAAGAGCTGGAGCCTCAGAGCTAAAGCTGGCTCAGAATAAAAAAAGAAAAAAAGGAGCAGTTGGGAGCTTCAGTCCCAGCCTGAAAACAGCCCTCAGCCCCTCACCCAGACTGGCCAGGCACCCCGGTGGGGACCCCCACCCTGAAGGGTGTGTGACCAGCTGCAAACAGCCATCATCCCCTCACCCAGGTTGGCCAGGCACCCCAGTGGGGACCCCCACCCTGATCCGGGACACCCTTCAGGGCAAACCAGCTAGCCCCCACCCATGCACCAGGCCTCTACCCTATATAGTAAAAGGGTAATATGCCTCCCAGCACCGGAATCAGCGGAGCCAAGAGGCCTCCCGGCACTGGGATCAGCGTGACAGGGGGCAGTGCCTGTCTGCCTTGTCAACTTGCTTCAATGTCTTGACAGCAAGTGTCCCGCACATTTTGATTTCACATTTCTCAAAATCAGGAGCCCCAACCCCGCTGATGGGCCCTGTTCTGTGCATGACAGGGAGCAGTGCCCCAACCCCCTGATTGGCCCTGCTCTGTGCATGACAGGGTACAGAGCCCCAACCCCCCTGATGGGCCCTGCTCTGTGCGTGACAGGGGGTGGCGCCGCAACCTCCCCATTGACCCTGCCTTGAGTGTGACGGGGCAGTGCCCCAACCCCCCAATCAGCCCTACCCTGAGCGTGACTAAGGATGGCATCGCAACCTCCCAATCTGCCCTGCTCTGTGCATGATAGGGGGCGGTGCCCCAACTCCCCAATCGGCCCTGCTCTGAGCCCGACCAGGGGCTGCACCTAGGGATTAGGCCTGCCCTCTGCCACCTGGGAGCAGGCCTAAGCCAGCAGGTTGTTATCTCCCGAGGGGTCCCAGACTGCGAGAGGGCACAGTCCGGGCTGAGGGACCCTCCCCTCCCCTCTGAGTGCACAAATTTTTGTGCACCGGGCCTCTAGTATATAATAAAAGGCCAATATGTAAATCGACCGAACAGTGGAACAACCAGTTGCTATGATGAGCACTGACCACCAGGGGGTAGACACTGAATGCAGGAGCTGCCTCCTGGTGGTCAGTGTGCTCCAACAGGGGGAGTGCTGCTTACCCAGAAGCTGGGCTCACAGCTGGTGAGTACAATGGCGGTGGGAGCCTCTCCCACCTCCACAGCAGCACTAAGGACCCCTTGGGGGATGTCCAACTGCCAGCAAGAAGCAGGCCTAAGCTGGCAGTTGGACATCCCCTGAGAGGTCCCAGACTGCAAGAGGGTGCAGGCCAGGTTGAGGGAAACCCCCCACCAGTGCATGAATGTAGTGCACCAGGCCTCTAGTATTTCTATATCAAGTCACACATTTGATAGAAATGAAGTCAACTACATATGCAAATTTAAAGAATCACAGTGTTTAGGCACTGAAGAAAAAAGGAGAGATGAAAAGGGCAGTTTAAAAATTTATCAAAATACAAGCACTATTGCATCACTTTTCAGAGACAGCACAAAAGATCAGTTCAAAGAAAGACTTCTCTGTAAGTTGCAGCCAACAGATAACTTACACAATTTCCTTTCCTATCTTTTTCTGGGTTATAATAAAAATTCATTCAGATTATAAAAAGCGAGCCCTATAGGATGTGAGGAAGAAAACTATCATCTCCTTAATTCTGTATGTCTCTGATGAGATGCTCACCACCCTCCACATACACATAGGAATATAGGGAGGTTACAAAGAATCTGGAAAGGGATTTTTAGTTCAGCTATCCTGAGAAATTCTCCCCTCTGCTTCTCCAGCAGTAAGTAAAACATAAAATTCTATGATATATGAGATTTCTTAAGCAACCTACAGAAAGAGTTTGTCTTATCAAAGACATTTTTTCTTTGGTGTCTTCAGATCAATTAAATAAGTTACTTTCTCTGTTCCCAGCATCATACCTTCTTTGCAACAATGTGATTTTATGTCTTAAAAGTAGGAATAATGCCATTTGAGTCTTTAATTAGTATTTTTCACAGTAATGCTAATACCCAGAGATGTTCAAACAATTCCATGCTCCCAGTATAAGAAAACCATATGCTCTCTAAATTGATTTATCCAGGAACAGAATGTGAGAATGTTAAGTAAATCCCATTGGGAGCTCTGAAGTCAATATCTTGGTTGTCAATATGTCCTAGAAAAAGCAGTTTTCATATCGCCCATTAAAATCTCATGTAAACTTTAGTGAAAATAAATATTGTGCAGACATATGCCCAAAAAATAAAAGCAAGGCATATTTTAGTAAAAAAAATTAAATTAAGAGCAGAAACATGCACCAAAAAAAGAGATTTGATAAAGCTGTTTTTGCACTCCTAGGTTCACCCAAACCATGGATGGATCTAATCTTAGTTACTAGAGACCTTACAGAATGAGCTACCAGGTAGATCTTCACCCAGTTCCAAGACTGACCACTGGGTGGTACATGAGGGACAGTTCCAAATAGCCTGCAAAGCCTTCAACAACTGAATTGACATTGGTATCACAACCCACAGAAGAGTAGGTTGAAATTTGCAGCCTGAATCAAATCAGGTCAAGTATATGCTATCACAAAAGTATCCTGACCTATTCAACTACCTATTAAAAATATCAACATCCTCTGAAGAATTTAAATAAGACCCAGACTCACAATATAATATTCAAAATGCCCAGTAAACAATCCAAACTTAACATATGAAGATCCCCAGAAATCTCAACCGACATGGAAAAAGACAATTAACAGGTACCAACAAGTTGACAGAGATAATGGAATTTTCTGACACAGACTTTAAAGCAGTTATGATAAAATGCTAGAAAGAGCAATCACAAGCACTCCTGAAATGCAAGTTAAAATTAAAAGTATCTGCAAAGAAATATAATATATATAAAAGAACCAAATGAAAATTAAGACTGAAAAATGCAACTGAAATTTTAAAACCTTGCTTATTATACTCAGTAGGAGAATGGAAGTGACACAGGAAAATGTTAGTGAATGTGAAGCTATATCAATAGAAATTATCAAGTATGAATAACAAATAGAAAATTTTGGAAAAAACATAAATAGCCCTGGCCAGTGTTGCTCAGTGGTTAAAGCGTTGGCCCATGCACCAAATGGTCTCAGGTTCGATTCCTGGTCAAGGGCATGTACCTGAGTTGCAGGTTCACTTCCTGCCCTGGTCTGGGCCCATGAGGGAGGCAACCAATTGATGTGTCTCTCTCACATAGATGATCTCTCTCTTGTTCTCTCTCTCTCTTCCCCCCACTCTCTCCCTTTCCCTGTCCCCTCCACTCTCTCTGAAAAGCAATGGAAAAATATCCTCAGGTAAGGATTCACTAAATAAATAAATAAATAAATAAATAACCACAGGGACCCATGAAATTACAATAAAAGATTAACATTCATGTCACTGGAATGCTAAAAGAAAGAGTGTGGTGCTGGAAAATACTTGAAAAAATAATGGTCAAAAACTTCCTCAATTCTATAATGGACTTACACATTCAAGAAACTGAATCAACCTCAACCAGAATAAGCCCAAAATATTCAAGTATAGAAACATGATTATCAAACTGTTAAAAAGTAAAACAAAGAAAAATCTTGAAAGCAGCCAAAAAAAAAATGATGCATTACAGCAATTATTTAAATGGCAATGGATTTATCATCAGAAACTATAGTGACCAGAAAAGGTGGGTAAACATTTTTAAAGTGCTGGAAGAAAAGAACTGTCAATTCAGAAATCTATCCTTCAAGAGAAAGTATCCTTCAAGACAGAGGGAGGCTAGACTTTAGATGGTGAGCACACAATGCAATATACAGATGATGTAGTATAGAATTGTACACTTAAAACTTCTAGAGTGTATTAACAAATGAAACCCCAATAAATTTAATTTAAAAAATAAAGTTGAAATAAAGACATTCTCAGTTGAAGGAAAACTAAAGTAATTTAGAGTCAAAAGACTGGCTTTAAAAGAATTGTTAAAGTTCTTTAGATAGAAGGAAAACTATACCAAAGGAAATTTGGAACCTCAGGAATGAAGAAAGAACAACAGAAATACTAAGTATCTGGGAGGGAGAAGAGATAAGACAAAAATTACCAATATCAGAAATGAAAAAGAGGCTATCATTAAAAACCCTATAGACATGAGGATGATAAGAGAATATTATTAACAACTCTATGCACATAAATTGAACAATTTATATAAACTAGATCAATTCCTTGAAAACCACGAACCACCAAAACTCACCCAATATAAACTATAAAACCGGAATAGCCCTATAACTATTAAATTAATCCAAAAACATGTATATAATCTGTATTTTTGAAAATCACAAAAAGATGAGAAATAAATGAGAGAAGGCCTAACTCCATGGAAAGACATACTGTTTGAATGGATTAGAAAACAGTATATTAAGGGTGTTAATTCTGCCCAAATTGCTCAATAGTTTTAAAATAATACCAATATAAATTCCAACAGTATTTTTGTATACATAGGCAAACTTATTTTAAAATTTATATGGAAGAAAAAATTAAGTAGAAAAACTAAAACAATTTTGATAAAGACATAAAATGAGAGGAATCATTATAATTGATATTAAAGCTTACTATATAGCTACAATCATCAAGAAAGTGTGGTATTAGAAGATAGACACATAGAACATTAGGCAGAATAGAGAGTCCAGAAAAAGACAAGTTTGTCTATTTAGTTTTGACAAAAGTGTAAAAGAAATCCAATGGAGAAAAGATAGTCTTTTCAACAAATGGTTTTGGGAAAATTAATCATCCATACGCATAAAAAATTTAACTTTACCCTACCTTGCATTTTATATAAGGATTATTTTAAAAGGATCATAGATTTAAATATAAACATAAAATTATAAAACTTTTAGAAGAAAACATATTAGAAATTTTTGTGACAGAAGTGAAGAGTTCCTTAGACATGACACCAAAAATACAATCCATAAAATAAAAAAAATTGATAAATTTAAGTTTATCAAATTTTTTAAATTTTGCTCTGTGAAAGGCACTGTTAAGAGAAAAAAGATAAGTTATAGACTGTGAGGCCGCATTTGGAAATCTTATGTCTGACAGAGGACATGTATCCAGAACCTACATAGAAGTCTCGAAACTCAGCAATAAGAAAATGTACAATCTAATTAAAAATGGGCAAAGAACTTGAGCAGACACTTCACCAAGGAAGGTGTAAGGACAGCAAATAAGCATAAGAAAAGATGTACAATGTCTTTAGTCATTAGGTAAATGCAAATTATAACCATGAGATACCATTACACAACTATTGGAATGGCTGAAATAAAAAATATTGACATTATCAAATGCTGATGAGGATGCAAAGCAACCAGAACTCTCACATACTCTTGATGGAAATACAAAATGGTATAGCCACTCAGAACAATTTCTTAAAAGTTAAACAAACAGCTACCATATGACCCAGCTATACCATTCCTGAGTATTTACCCCAGAGCAAGAATTGGAAATATTTTTCTGTGAAGTGGTGGATAGTCAACATTTTAGGCTTTGAGGGAGTTGCAAGGTCAGGAAAAGAGAGTGAAAGGGAGAGTAGTAAGAGAAACACTCAAGGAAATAGACATTGCCCAGATCATGTGGAGTTTTGCAAGTCATAGTGGAAACTTTGGATTTTATTTTAGGTATATTGGATAACCAATGAAGAGCTCTAAATAAGGAAGTAATTCTTCTGACTTATGTTTTTGACATTGTACTGTATGAAGGCAAGTGGAGCTGGGGGACCAGTTAGGAAGTTATGGAAATGAGGATAACTTTGGCTAAGGTACTAACTGTGATAGTTGTGAGAAACAATGATATTCAGGATATATTCTCAAGTAAGGTTGACAGAATTTGCTGATGGGTTTGGATAAGGAATCTAAGAAAAAGAAATATTTTCCAAGTTCTGTGCTAAGCACTGTAAAGGTCTTATCTCAATGCAGTGAAAGCAATGAGAAGTGGCCAGATTGAGGGTGTATTTTGAAAAAAGAGACAAAGGGGCTTGATAATAAACTGGAAAAAGTGTGTAAGCAAAAGGGAAGAACTGAAGATGATTCCTAAGTTTTAAGTCTGAGCAAATGGGTAAGTAATGATACTATATAATAAGGTAGGAAACTCTGAGGAAGCAGTAGGTTTGGGAGATAAATTAAAAGTTATACTTCTTAATCCAAGTAGAAAGATAAAGCAGACAGTTCCATATATGTATGTGGTATTCAGGAAAGATATCAGGGCAGGAGATATAAATTCTGGAGTCATCACCATCTACATAGTATTTAAAAATCACAAGAATGGGTGAGATAATCTGGGGCTAGAATGTGGGTGAAAAAGAGGAACAGCCCTAGCGGGTTTGGCTCAGTGGATAGTCAGCCCTTGGACTGAATGGTTTGATTCCCAGTCAACGGTATGTACCTTGGTTGAAGGCTCAATCCCCAGCCCAGGTCAGGGCGCATGTGGGAGGTAACCAATCAATGTGTCTCTCTCACATCGATGTTCTCTCTCTCTCCCTCTCTCCCTCTCTCCCTCCCTCCCTCTCTCCCTCCTCCTTTCTTTCCACATTCTCTAAAAATCAATGGAAAAATATCCTCAGATGAGGATTTTTAAAAAAGAAGGACAAAGGCAATGCTCTAGGGCACTCTATTATTTAGAGGTCAGGAAGAGGACAATGGGTTAGTAAATGAAATTGAGAAGGAAGCAAGCCAGTGAGGTAGGAGGAAAATCTGGAAACCCAAGTGAAGAAAGAGTTTCAAGGAAGAGAATATCATCAACTGTGTCAAATGTTGCTGAGGGGTCAAGGAAGGTGGAGACTGAAAATTGATCAGAGGGCTTGATATCAAGTAGATTGGTCACTGGCGACCTTGATGACAACTTTTCAGAGTAGAGAGTAAAAGTCTGAGAGAGGGAGGTGAGAATGTAGAGACTCTTTATGCTAGTTCACTTTTATAAGGGGTGGATTAAGAGGTGCATGACTTCAAGTGGGTGATTTTTAAGTGGGTCCAAATGTAGTATAGCTCACGGTTGATAAGATTGTCTGGATAATTACCATATTCCAAGGACACATTGTTGGGGAGCTCTATGTAATTAGAGTTTTAAAATCAATAAAAGTTATTTTCTATCTGAAGTATAGCAGAACAAAGTTAATATTTAATTCAATATGAGGATAATCTTTGAGGTCAATTCCATACATTTAATTAAATGAAGCAAAAGACTAGCTCTGAAGATAGCTTAATAACTTAACATCTGTGAGAAGCATCTCTAAAATCACAATAGCTGATATAGCTATCCTCAGAGCTAGTCATTTAATACATGGCATTGACCTACTTTCCTCTTTAATTATTTAAGTTAGCTGTTCAGTTGAATCTTGTCCTTGCAATGTGAAGAAAAGAACTGTAATTTGTTGTAAAAAAAATTTAGTCAAAATTATAGAGTTCATTTAACAAAGGAATCAGCTGCAAATAAATGTAAAATAAATCAATGGATACCAAACTCATTTTTTTGATAATCCACACCTGAGGATATTCTCTCTATTGCTTTTCAGAGAGAGTGGAAGGGAGTGGGGAGAGAGAGAAAGAGAAACATTAACAGTGTACTAAAGTTCATTTTTCTCCACATTCTCACCAGCATTTGTTTGTTGATTTATTGATGATAACCATTCTGGCAGGCAAGTGGTACCTCATTGGCATTTTAATTTCCATCTCTATGATGATTAGTGACTTTGAACACTTTTTCACATGTCTCTTGGTCATTTGTATGTCCTCCTTGGAGAAGTGTCTATTCAGGTCTTCTGCTCACTTTTAATTAGATTGTTTGTCTTCCTTTTGTTGAGTTGTATGAGTACTTTATATATTTTGGAAATTAACCCTTTATCAGATGTATCATTGGCAAATATGTTCTTCCATACAGTGGGCTCCCTTTTCATTTTGATGTTGGTTTCCATTGCTGTGCAGAAGCATTTTTATTTTGACACTAGAGGCCCAGTGCACATATACGTACATGGGTGGGGTCCCTTGGCCTGGCTGGTTATCGAGGCCTATAAGGGGGCTGGCCGGCCAGGGGGAGGGACCCGGGTGATTGGCCGGCTGCAGGAGGTTGGCTGTGGGAGCGCACTGACCACCAAGGGGCAGTTCCTCTGTTGAGCGTTTATTCCCTGGTGGTCAGTGCACATCATAGCAACTGGTCGACAGGTCATTCCAGTCATTCTGGTTGTTCAGTCGTAATGGTCACTTAGGCTTTTATATATAGAGACTAGAGGCCTGGTGCACAAAAATTTGTGCACTCGGGGGGGGGGGTCCCCTCAGCCCAGCCTGTGCCCTCTCGCAGTCTGGGACCCCTCGGAAGATAACGACCTGCTGGCTTAGGCCTGCTCCCGGGTGGCAGAGGGCAGGCCTAATCCCTAGGTGCAGCCCCTGGTCGGGCTCAGAGCAGGGCCGATTGGGAGGTTGCGATGCCACCCTCAGTCACGCTCAGGGTAGGGCCGATTGTGGGGTTGTGGCACCGCCCTGTCACACTCAAGGCAGGGTCGATGGGGAGGTTGCAGCACCACCCCCTGTCACGCACAGAGCAGGGCCGATCAGGAGGTTGGGGAGCTCCCCCATGTCACGCACAGAGCAGGGCCCATCAGGGGGTTGAGGAGCTCCCCCCTGTCACCCACAGAGCAGGGCCGATCAGGGGGTTGGGGCGCCGCCACTCTCACACTCAGGGCAGGGCTGATGGGGAGGTTATGGCTCTACCCCGTCACACACAGAGCAGGGCCCGTGAGGGTGGGAGGGTTGGGGCGCCACACCCTGTCACACACTGTACCGCAGGGAGATCAGGGGTTGGGGAGCTCCCCCCTATCAGGCACAGAGCAGGGCCGATCAGGGGGTTGGGGCGCCTTCCCCTGTCACGAACAGAGCAGGGCAGATAGGGAGGTTGTGGCCCCACCACCTGTCACACACAGAGCTGCAGGGCAATCAGGGGGTTTGGGCGCTGCCCCCTGTCACGCTGATCCCGGTACTGGGAGGCCTCTCGGCTCCGCTGATCCCGGTGCTGGGAGGCATGTTACCCTTTTACTATATAGGATAGAGGCCTGGTGCACGTGTGGGGGCTGGCTGGTTTGCCCTGAAGGGTGTCCTGGATCAGGGTGGGGGTCCCCACTGGGGTGCCTGGCCAGCCTGGGTGAGGGGATGATGGCTGTTCGCAGCTGGTCACACACCCTTCAGGGTGGGGGTCCCCACTGGGGTGCCTGGCCAGTCTGGGTGATCAGCTGAGGGCTGTTTTCAGGCTGGGACTGAAGCTCCCAACTGCTCCTTTTTTTCTTTTTCTTTTTTATTCTGGGCCAGCTTTAGCTCTGAGGCTCCAGCTCTTAGGCATCCTCTGCTGAAAGCAGGCATCTGATTTGTTTAGGTTCTACAATCGAAACTCTGTATCAACTCCAGCTCTGAGATCCCGGCTTGCTGAAAGCAGGTTTCTGGGGTTTTGTTTAGCTTCTATATTTGTTACAATGTTTTTTAAACTGCAGGCTCAGAGGCCGGCAAGGCAGGCGGGGAACGTTGGTTTCCTCTGTCACTGAATCAAGCAAGCCTCATGTTAGTTTCAAGCTGCCTGGCTGCCGGCCGCCATCTTGGCTGGCAGTTAATTTGCATATCTCGCTGATTAGCCAATGGGAAGGGTAGCGGTCGAACGCCAATTACCATGTTTCTCTTTTTTTAGATAGGATAATTTGTTCTAGGCAATGTATCTGTGAAAATTCTGCTCCGAAAGATGTCTGATATTTTGCCACTTAGGTTTTCTTCCACAATTTTCATGGTTTGATGACTTACATTTAAGTCTTTTGCCTATTTTTACATTGTTCATGTGTATGGCTTAAGTTGGTGGTCTAGTTTCATTTTTTGCATGTATCTGTCCAATTTTCCCAACACCATTTATTGAAGAGACTGTTTTTACTACCTTGTGTGCTCTTACCTCCACTGCCAAATATTAATTGAACATAATGATTCTGAGTTCTCTGTTCTGTTCCATGGATCTATATGCCTGTTCTTATGCCATTACCTGGCTGTATTGATTATAGTGGCTTTGTAGTAAAACTTGATATCTGATATTGTGATCCCTCCAACTTTGTTCTTCTTTCTCAAGATTGCTGGGGCTATTTGGGGTCTTGTTTGGTTCCATATACATTTTTGTAGTGTTTCTTCTAGATCTGTGAAATATGTCATTGGTATTTTAATTGGGATTTCATTGAATCTATCTATTGCTTTGGGTAGTATGGCCTTGTATTGATGTTAATTCTACCAATCCATGAACACGGCATATTCTTCCACTTATTTATATATTTTTCTATCTCTTTTTTCATCATCTTGTCACTTTCTGAGTATAGGTCTTTTACCTCCTTGTTTAAGCTTATTCCTAAGTGTTTTAATTTTGGGGGTACAATGGTAAATGGGATTGTTGGGTTTTTTGTTTGTTTGTTTGTTTGTTTCTCTTTCTGAGAGATCATTATTGGTATATAAAAATGCCATCAATTTCTGGGTGTTAATTTTGTATCCTGCTATATTGCCAAATGCATTTATTCAATTTAGTACTTTTTTGGTGGAGTCCTTAAGGTTTTCTATTCACAATATCATGTCATCTACAAATAATGACAATTTGACTTCATCCTTTCCAGTTCAGATGCCTTTTATGTGTTCTTGTCTGATCTCTGTGCCTAGAACTTCCAGTACTATGTTGAATACGAGTGGTGAAAGTAGACATCTCTGTCTTGTTCCTGTTATTAGGGGAAATGGTTTTAGTTTTTGCACATTGAGTATGATGTTGGCTGTAGGTTTGTCATATATGGCCTTTATTATGTTGAGGTACAATCCCTCTGTTCCCACTTTGCTGAAAGTTTTTATTAAAAATGGGTGTTGGATTTTGTCGAATGCTTTTTCTTTTTGCTTCTATTGATATGATCATGTGATTTTTGTCTTTCAGTTTGATTATGTGATGTATCACATTTATTGATTTGCGAATATTATACTAGCTGTGCATTCCTGGAATAAATCCTACTTGGTCAGGGTGTACTAGTATAATCTTTTTAATATATTCCTGGATCCAATTTGCTAATATTTTGTTGAGGATTTAGCATCAATATTCATCAGGGATTCATCAGGAATTGGCCTGTAATTCATTTTCTTTGTATTGTCTTTATCTGGTTTTGGAATTAGGATAATGCTGGTCTCATAAAAAGAGCTTGGGAATGTTCCTCTTGGATTTTTTGGAATAGTTTGAGGAAGATAGGTGTTAGTTCTTTTTTGAATGTTTGATAAAAAAGATGGCTTCTGCTATGAAGGGCTTTTGTTTGCTGGGAGATTTCTTATTACTGCTTCAATTTTATTAGTTGTTATTGGCCTATTCAGGTTTTCTAATTCTTCCTGATTCAGTTTTGAAACATTGTATTTTTCTCAAATTTGTCCATTTTGTCCTTTTTGTCTGCATTCAGTTGCTCATAGTATTTTCTTACAGTCCTTTGTATTTCTGTGATGTCAGTTGTTACTGCACCTCTTCCATTTCTGATTTTATTTATTTTGTTTGTTTCTTGAGAAGTATAGCTAAAGTCTCATGCTGAGTGCCATGCTCTTGTAGTTCCCACTAAGTTTCTTGAAATTCTCATTAATTTCCTTATCTTTTGAAAGAACCAGATATCAGATTCATTGATCATTTGTATTGTTTTTTGTCTCAATGTCATTTATTTCCACTTTGATATTTATTATTTCCTTCCTTCTACTTACTCTGGTAATTTTTTTTAATAAATCTTTATTGTTCAGATTATTACAGTTGTTCCTCTTTTCCCCCCATAGCTCCCCTCCACCCAGTTCCCACCCCACCATCTGCCCTTGCTCCCTCCCACTGTCCTCATCCATAGGTGCACGATTTTTGTCCAGTCTCTCCCCACACCCCCCACATCCCTTTCCCCCCTGATAATAGTCAGTCCACTCCCTTTCTATGTCCCTGATTGTATTATATTCACCAGTTCACTCTGTTAATCAGATTTTTTATTCACTTGATTTTTAAATGCACTTGTTGATAGATACGTATTTGTTCTTCATAATTTTTATCTTTACCTTTTTCTTCCTCCTCTTCTTAAAGAATACCTTTCAGCATTTCATATAATACTGGTTTGGTGGTGATGAACTCCTTTAGCCTTTTCTTACCGGTGAAGCTCTTTATCTGACCTTCAATTCTGAATGATAGCTTTTCTGGATAAAGTAATATTGGTTGTAGGTTCTTGCTATTCATCACTTTGAATATGTCTTGCCACTTCCTTCTGGCCTGCATAGTTTCTGTTGAGAAATCAGCTGACAGTCGTATGGGTACTCCCTTGTAGGTAACTGACTTTTTTCCTCTTGATGCTTTTAAGATTCTCTCTTTGTCTTTTGCCCTAGGCATTTTAATTATGATGTGTCTTGGTGTGGTCCTCTTTGGATTCCTTTTGTTTGGGGTTCTCTGTGCTTCCTGTACCTGTAAGTCTATTTCTTTCACCAGGTAGGGGAAGTTTTCTGTCATTATTTCTTCAAATAGGTTTTCAATATCTTGCTCTCTCTCTTCTTCTGGCACCCCTATAATTCAGATGTTGGGACGCTTGAATTTGTCCCAGAGGCTCCTTACACTATCTTCATATTTTTGGATTCTTTTTTCTTTTTGCTTTTCTGGTTGGGTGTTTTTTACTTCTTCATATTTCAAATCTTTGACTTGATTCTTGGGATCCTCTTGTCTGCTGTTGGATCTCTGTATATTATTCTTTATTTCAGTCAGTGTATGCTTAATTTCTAGTTGGTCCTTTTTCATATCCTCGAGGGTCTCACTAAATTTATCGGCAGTCTCTAGAAAATTCTTGAAAAACCTTATAAACGTGGCCTTGAACTCTATATCCTGTAGTTTGCTTTCCTCCATTTCTGTCATTTGTGATCTGTTTCTTTGTCTCCGCATTTTTTATGCTTCCCTGTGTTGATAGAGTGGCTTTATGTGCTAGGTGTCCTATAGGGCCCAGTGGCTCAGCCTACCCAATTACCTGGGGTGGACACTCTTGGTGCACCCCTTTGTGGGCTTTGTGCACAGTCTTGTTGTACTTAAGACTTGATTGTTGTAGGTATCACTGGGAGGAATTGACCTCCAGGCAAATTGGCTGGGAGAATCAGCTGTGTCTGCAGTGGGAGACCTTCTGTGCTTGAGACACACTTCTGGGGCAAGACTTGCTTCAGTGGGGCTTTGGTGTTCACTGAGTCTGCCCCTGAGTGTGTCCCTTATGGATCGGAGGAGTTGTAATCTGGATGGTCCCAATCTGACCAATGGGTACAAAGGCTCTTGGATCTCTAAGGAGGTGCTAATTTAGCCTCTGCCTGAGGCTACCGAGCAGGAGCTACCGAGAGATCTGCAGGTTCCTCTTCCTTGTTTGGCTTTTGGAGGTGCCCAGATGAGGCCCAGCTGTGAAGCAATGCAAGCTGCTGTGGAGCCTTGGGCCTTCTTTTTGATGTTCTGGGTCTTTCTGACCCAACTGCAGTTTGTTAGGTAATTTTAGATCTCAAAGGGTCAACCCATTCATATGCAAAAGCCTCTGCTAGCAGCTTGGGTGGGGCAGGGTCTCAGGGAATCAACAGGGTGGAGGGAACAGCTATGGCTGATCCTCAGCCTTGCCCAGAGAAGCCTGGGGTCTCAGTGTCACGCGGTAATCACTGCAAGCACCTCTGAGAGAAAGCCGCCCTCGAGTTCTGCCCACTGCCAGACAGTCCAGTTTCTCCCCGTATGAGTCTGGGTCCCCAGAGACTCGCCCGGAACTGGAGTCAGGGCCGTCAGGAGCTTGTGCCTCTCTCCCGATTGCAAAAGACACCGGTGTCCTCAGTTGCCAGCCCCTTTCCATGCACACTCGAGCCTCCGTACCTCTGCACTTTACTTCTGCACCTCTTCTGAGTCTAAGTGGGCTTTTCTCTTTCCTTCTAGTTGTAGAATTTCCACTCGGCCAGCCTTCCTGTGGTTCTGGATGATGTCCATTTTGTCTTTTAGTTGTATTTTTGAAGTTGTTGTGCGAGGCAGCAATTTCAGGTGTTTACCTATGCTGCCCTCTTGGTTTCTCTCTCTACTCTAGTAATTTCTTGTTGTTCTCTTTCTAGTTCTTTTGGTTGTAGTGTTAACTAGTTTATTAGAGCTTTTTCTTGTTTCTTGAGGTATGCCTGTAATGCCATGAACTTCCCTCGCAGGACTGCTTTTGCTCTGTTCCATGGATTTTGGATTGTTGTGTGTTCATTTTCATTGTTTCTAGGAATTTTTTTTTCATTTCTTCTTTGATTTCATTGGTAACTCATTTGTTGTTTAATAACATGCTATTTAGCCTCCATGTGTTTGAATGTTTTTGGGTGTTTTTATTGTAATTTATTCCTAGTTTCATGCCATTGTGATCTGAAAAGATGCGTGATATGCTTTCAATCCTTTCAAACTTGTGGAGAGTTATTTTGTGTCCTAACATGTGGTCTATCTTTGAGAATGTCCCAAGTGCACTTGAGAAGAATGTATAATCTGCAGCTTTTGGATGGATTGTTCTGTAAATGTCAATTAAATCCATCTGATCTACTGTGTCATTTAAGGTCTCTGTTTCCTTATTGATTTTTTTGTCTGGAAGATCTATCCAGTAATGTCAGTGGGGTGTTAAAGTCCCCTACATGACTGTATTGGTGTTGATCTTTCCTTTAAAGTACTCCAAGAGAATTTTTTATATATTTTGGTGCTCCTATATTGGGTGCATATATATTTACCAGGGTTATATCTTCTTGTTGTATTGATCCCTTTAATATTATGTAGTGGCCTTCTTTGTCTTTTGTTATGGCCTTTGCTTTGAAGCCTATTTTGTCAGATATAAGTATTGCTACCTCTGCTTTCTTTTTGTTTCCACTTGCATGAAAAAAACTTTTTTTGATCCCTTCACTTTCAGTCTGTGTGAATCGTTTGTTCTGAGGTGGGTCTCTTGTAGACAGCATAAGTATAGGTCATGTTTCCTTATTCATTCAACTAGTCAATGTATATTGATTGGAGCATTTAATCCATTTACATTTAAGGTTCCTACTGATAGGTATGTTCCTTCAATTTTAAGTGATAGCCATGCTGGATAGAGTAGTCTTGGGTTCAGGTCCTTGTTTTTATTACTTTAAATACTTCATGCCAAATCCTTCTGGCCTGAATTATTTCTGTTGAGAAATCAGCTGAAATTCTAATGGGTACTCCATTGTAGGTAAGTTTCTGTTTTTCTCTTGCTGCCTTTAAGATTCTTTCTTTGTCTTTAATGTTTGACATTTTTATTATGATGTGTCATGGAGTGGGTCTCTTTGGGTGTTTCCTGATTGGAACTCTCTGTGTTTCCTGAACATGTGTGATTTTTTTCTTCACCAGGTTAGGGAATTTTTCTGTAATTATTTCTTTAAACTTGTTCTCTAGCCCTTGCTCATTTTCTTCTTCTGGTATGTATCCCTATGATGTGGATTTTGTTACATTTCATGTTGTCCCAAAGTTCCCTTAAACTATGCTTCTGCTTTTAATTCTTTTTCTTTTTCCTGCTTTAATTGTGTGTGTTTTTCTATCTTGTCCTCCTAGTCACTGACTCTATCTTTTGCCTCATTTAATATACTTTTGATTTCTTCCTGTGTATTTTTTTAGTCCTCACCTGAGGATGTTTTTCTCCATTGATATATATTTTTTTAGAGAGAGTGGGAGGGGGAGAGACAGAGAGAGAGGAACATTGATGTGGAGATACACATTGATTGGTTGCCACCTGCAACCAAGGTATGTGCCCTTGACTGGAATTAAACATGGGACCCTTCAGTCCACAGGCCGATGCTCTATCCATGCAGCCAAACTGGCTAGGGCCTTTCCAGTGTATTCTTGATGTCATATGTCTTATTCTTCATTTTCAACTGATTCTTACCTGTGGTTTCTATTTCTTGCTTCATGCTGTTGTAGTTCCCACTAAGTTTCTTGAAATTCTCATTAAGTTCCTTGAGTATTCTTATAACCATTACTTTGAACTCTATATCTGATAAATTGTTTGCCTCCATTTTGTTTACCTCTCTTTCTGGAATTTCCTCCATTTCTTTCATTTGTGGTTTGTTTCTTTGTCTCCCCATTTTTGCTGTCCTTTCATATTTGTTTCTATGTATTAAAGCAAATTGTTATGCCTCCCAGTATTTGTGGGATAGCTTTATGTAATAAGTGTTTTATGGGACCCAGTGGTGCAGTCTCTCTCTTTGATCTCCTGAGCAGGGTGTTCTAGGAATGACCCTTTTGTGAGTTACTTGGGCTTTCCTGTTGTAAATGGGTCTTAACTATGTTGTCCCGTTCATGGGAGGAATCTCCCCTCAGTCTTTCTGACTGTGAGGCCCAGCCCCCACCACATCATATGAGAGGTTGTGCAGGTGCTGGCAAAACAAAACAAAACATACACAAGAACCCTACAACTACAACAAAAGAAGAGAGAATTAGGAGGGAGAAAAGATAACAATAATAGAAGAAAAAAGGAGAATACAAGGAGAAGAAATAAGAATATGAAAGGGCAGAGATAAAAGAAAGAAAATAAGAATAAAAAATAGGGGAAGGAAAGTTGTAGAAAAGAGGAAGAAAATAATTGTGTAAAGGAAAATAGAGGAATAAGCAGATAGACAATAAATAAGAAAAGGAAAAATAAAGAGAAAGTAGGAGAAAGAAGAAAAATAGGGTAAGAAAATAGAAGGTAAAATTTATATTTATGAAAGAATAAAGAGAGACTAAAATAATAACAAATCAGTAAAGAAGAAAGATATGGAAGATAAAGAAAAAAATTTTAGAAAGTAAAGTGACATTTGTCTCAGTAGAGTTTAGTGCCTCCTGGAATTCTGTTCTTCTGATGACTGTGGCTGACTGTTCTATCTGCCAATTCTGAGCTTCCCAGGAAGTACTTAGGTGCTAACCACAGTCAGAAATTGTCCTCCTTTGGCTCGGCTCTCAGCAACCTGTTTGAAGCTTCAAGTGATCCCCAGTTTATGTCTGTCTCCACAGGGCTTGGCCACATATGGGAGTGGCCAAGATGCACTCTAAGGGTGGTTCATTATCACCATGGGGCCCAGTGATAGGTCAGCAACTTTTCCCAGGTTCCCAGGGCTCTGCCTCTGCCTGCCTTCACCTGCCAACCAGCTGTCAATCTTAATCACTCAAAAGTCTGTTTCTGAGAGGGATTTAGGCAGAGTCCAGAGTCTAAACCTCTGTGTCTCCCATGAAGGGGAGGCGCCATTCAGATTTCAGGGAAAGCGGTGGGTGTATTTCCCTGTTCAGAGCTACTCCTTGAGGAGTGAGTCAGAATAGTTCCCCGCCTTCAGCTGGTTGGAGATCCTCGTATGCAGTCCAGTTGGATCAGCTGGAAACATGGAGTTCCTATTAGCTCTCCAGTGATGAGGAAGCACCAAACAGGTTCCCAGGTTAGTGCGACAGCCGACCCCATCCACAATCCAGTTACTGATGCTACCTGAGGCTGTTCAAACCCCTAGGCTTGGATTCTGTGCTGTCTCTTCTGCAAAGGTCAAGATGGAGGGTGTAGCATACAGGGCTCCTGAGGGTGAGGCAGCCTGTATCATGTAGGGTGGGGACTTTTTCCTTTTCCTGAGCTGTGGTTACTAGAATGGGCCACAGCCTCTCAAGAAAAATGGCCATTTTGTTTTGCGGGTATATGACCGAATGCAAGTTTCCTGGCCACCTCTTTTCCATGTCTCCCCCTAATACTTTCTACCCCAGCCTCACCTTAGGCACCTTCAGTATGCAACACCTTTCTTCCACTGAAGCCTCACGTAACTGCAAACAAAAATCCTGTACTCTGTGGTTTTTTTAAACAACAACAGCAAAACCCTGCAGCTTTATGTACAAACAGCTCCAGATTCCCCTTTCATGGCTGGATGTTACCTGGGCCACTGGTCTTGGCTCTGGCGCTCCAAGCATGGAGCCCAGTCTGGATTCTGGGCTTTGATCTTCTCAGGGAAAAAACCCTCCCATAGCCAAGAGGTCCTTCTTCACTCTAGGCCTGTCACCAGTGAAAGCTGGGTCAGCCCCTCTCGCAACCTTGCCCTTCCTACCTGTCTCCAGGTATTTTCTGTCCGTCTTTAATATATATCTCCTCCTCAGCTGGACCTCAATTGGTAATTCTGGGTGAATGTTCTCCAATTTAGCTGCATTTTGAGTATATTTCTAACATTGTATAAAGTGGGCAGTGCTGATTTAGCCTTATAAAAAAAGAATGTGCTGAATATTTTTCAGACAAGCTTGTTAAGCTTGTGATAGTCACTGAGCACTATGAGTTCAACATTATCTCTTGCATCCACCAGTAGAGGAACAATTTTACCTTGTTGGTTAAAGCTAGTGCCATAGCTTTAACAGATAATGCAGAGGTCTTACTAGTTTCCTCCCAGGACAGCAATGAGTGTTGGTAGGATTTAATGCTTATTGAACATGGCTAGAGAAAGGCAGTATGTAGTAATTAAAAAAAAAAAAAGGTGAGACAATAGGAAACACTTTAAAGAGTTGGGAAGAGTACTTTAGAGTTGTTTAAAAACATGAGAATATAAAGAATAATTATCTTCGTACTAGAGGCCTGGTGCACAAAATTCGTGCACAGGAGGGGGGGTCCCTCAGCCTGGCCTGCACCCTCTCCAATCTGGGACCCTTCGGGGGATGTCCGACTGCCGGTTGAGACCCGATTCCACAATCCAGGACTGCTAGCTCCTAACTGCTCGCCTGCCTGCCTGATTACCCCTAACCCCCCTGCCTGCCTGCCTGATTGCCCCTAACCACCTCTGCCTGCCTGATCGCCCCTAGCCACCTCTGCCTCAGTCCTGCACCTGGGACCCAGGCTTCCCTCCTCCGGTCAGCCGCAGGAACCCAGGACCCAGGCTTCCCTCCCTATGACTGGGGGCGGCTTCACCCGGGCTGGATGCAGGCACCTGGGACTGGGGGCGGGCCACTTCGCCAGGGCCACAACCACAGCCACTGGAGCCCAGGACCGTGGGCAGGCAGCTTCTCCCAGGCCCAGCTTTGTCAGGAGGACGTCCAGAAGACTTCTAGTCTAATTAGCATATTACCCTTTTATTAATATAGATTATGAATAAGTGGCCTCCTGCCCCTTGAAATGCTATGAGCTTGAAGATTTGATTGTATACCTAATAACAGTTTAAATAATAATCATTATCTTCACTTCTGAAAATGTTATCATCAGCTTAAGCAGAATATTTTGGGAATATAGAGAATGGAGATCTATTACAACTGATGTTGTCACAAACGCATCAGAATTTATAAACCTAGATAATATTTGAAATTATTCACGTCTTCTAACATGCTCTCCACAAAACACTGTTGCAATCCTTTTGGTATCAGCTTCATAAGCATTTTACAAATATATAAGCCAAAATGGCATGGTCTCACTGTTTCTACCTCCCCTGTAAATATTTTCAACGTAACAGCCAGAGTGATCCTCTATACTTGTAAGTCAGATCATAGCACTCATCCATTCAAAAGTCTGCAATGGCTTCCATCTCACTGGGAATAAGTGCCAAAGTCCATATAATGGCCTACCAGGCCCTCCATGATCAACTCCATTACCTCTCTCACCTCCTCTCCTACCACTTGCTCTAGGCTCAGTCAGCTCCAGCCACACTGCATTGCATTTCTGCTCTTTCTCAATCAAGGGTCTTTGCTTTAGTTGTGCAGATTGTCTGAATGATTCTTCCACAAGATATCATTTGGTTAACTTCCTCATCTCCTTCAAGTCTTTGCATAAGCGTCCCCTTTTTAATTAGATCTTCTCTGACCACTCTATTTAATACTGCCACCTGCCTACCCCTTTCCAGTCCCCTAACCAGCATACTCCTCATCCTCCATAAATAACTCACTCTGCTTTTATTGTTTTTCCATTGCACTTACCCTAGAGTATATTATATTACTATATAATTGACTTATTTCTTGCATTCATTGTCTTTTATCTATCTTTTCCATCTAGCATTTAAGTTCCACAAAAACAGAGCTCTTCATTCTGTTCACTGTGGAGAGTACCAGGCACACAACAATCACTCAAAAAAATTTGTTGAATGAATGAATGACTTTATAAGAATTTCTATTTCTAAACATAAGAAAATGATTTTTCTCCAATTTCTGAGCATTAAGTCACAAAATTGTATAATTTTACAGCTGAAAGGCCCTTGGCAGTAATGTAGCACAATTGCACCTCTGTGTATATAAATAAACCATGACCCAGACAGATTAAGTAATAGCATAAGGTCAACCAGCTAATTTAAAGCAGAATCATAGGATGAGAGATTCTCAATCCACCTACAAAATGTGATTTTCCAACACTGGTTATATTAAAAATATGCCACTGTCTCATAGTTATACCAGAAAAAGAGATGCTAACATATTTTCAATTATAGCAGCATCATTGTATCATGAGTAGCATAAACTTGAATAAGTAAATTTAAGAATCTTTATTTAAACTAGAATCACATAACATGGTAAAACCTCATATAACCTCTTACCAAATTAAAGTTTTAAAATATAATGTTTTATATAGAGTAAAAATTAAGTGGTTTGAGAAAAATTAGTATATAATTATAAATACATAAATTGAACCTTGATCATTCTCTACTTCCTTTATATTTTCTGTTACCGGGGCTCTACTTTATTCCCTTGCTGACAGCTGCAGTCTTAATGTGCATTTTTGAGAAAATAGGTGCTTTTGGGTCCAAACCACTTTTATCTTTGGCTTATCAGAAGCATCCATATATCATAGCCTGGGGAAAGAAGATAAAATAGGGCATCTTTCTTGCATATATAAATCATGGCTTGTGGATCATTGCTGTTAATTAAAAATCCTTGCAAGGCTAAATTCAACATGATGGAAGCTTAGGACATCCTTGCTAAAGGACAAACCTGGAAGGAAAAGTAACTCCAAATTTCTGTAAGAAAGTCATATGGGGTCATTAAGGATTCTGCCTCTGTGTTAGGGTTAACATTTTTATGCATATTATCCTGCACCATAATTTGTTGCTAATTGGATATGAACATGCGTACTTGGGTTACTTTTTTGTTTCATTGTTGTTTGCTTGTTTCACTATTGTCTGGTAACATAATAAACTTATATTAACTGGAGATAGGAAATACACAGCCTTGTTCATATAATGTGTGAGCTTTACAAGGTCAGAACAAAATAAGCAAAGTTTTCACCATCCCATTTTAGTGAAATATTCAAAAAAGAGGCCCATTAGCCTTGAGTCTGGTTTGCATGGTTATTTGATACCTTTAATGCATAAAAAAGAATGGTTAGTGCAGGTGTCTTTTCAAGGTATGAACAGATATTTATTTTAGGGTTGTGATTACTTATGCTCCTGGTCGGTGCCAGTCAAGTCAATAGGATTATATTCCAGAAATTGATTTTTCCCCCAATGAGTAAATAATGAAGTAATTTAACCTCATCTGCTTCCTAATCTAAAACCTTTCCCTTGTACTGTGAGGAAAGGCAGCTGCCTTTGCTTGAGATGTGTTCATGCACAAGGCCAATAAACACCTTTGGGTTTTATATGAAGGTCATGCAAAGCTGATCATTTGGGAAATGTGTACAGTTGAAGTGCATCTTCTGTTCCCTGTGGCCATCAATCCTAGCTTTCAGAGTTGTCTACACCTATGTTAAAGGGTGAACACAATACTGCATTAATCATGGGCACGGTTGCTGCCCTGAGAATTTCTCTTTCATTTATGAATGAAACTCTGCTTTGCTCTTCGTTTTTCCATATTGTTTATTTTCTGGGCATTTTTGTTGGAATATTAAAGTATCCAGAGATTGGGGGAAATGGTCTGTCCAATATTCAACTGGAGATTGCATAAGCAGTGTTTGCATTTTCTATGACTTCCCGTGCCCTGTTTACCAAGTTCAGGAGCCAAGAACACCCTCCTTCTGTACTTTCTGCAGATTTCCCCAAAAGTTCTAATTTTGTCAGGGTTTCCTGACACAGTGGACAATGATTCCTAAAGTCGTTTCTCTTCCTTCCACTTCCACAAGTTAAATAACGCCTGTCAGCCAGTATGGATTTTGGAGAGGTCAGAGAAGTTCCTACTTTAACTGTCCATGAGATTGTATCAATCCCTTTTGAAACATTGGCCTGGCAGTGCATGGGTAATGACCCAGGTACAGCATTATTGGATATGGTTTTAACACAAAGCTTTTGAAAGACATTTGGCAAATACTAACTCTTTCTGTAAAGCTCAACTAGAAATAAAGCAAAGTTCACTCCTTCCATGGCCTTGTTCACTCCTGGGTCATTAAACTCTTTGTTACTTTAATGAATGTCTTTGTGTGTGTGTGTGGGGGGGTTTCTATTCCTATAGGCAGCATACCAAAAACATATTAGGAAAAAATCGCTTCTCTCCATAACCTAGAGTACTAGACAGTACTGGAATCCATGGTGGAGGGAAAGATTTATTGAAACAAGTTGATATGTTGATATGAGATGGTCCTCACACTAACTACAGTCTAGGGGTGATCTATAGACCTAATTGGGTTAGGGTTATTTGAATACTTGAAAATTATAGTGTGTTTTTTAAATCCTCATTTGAGGTTTTGTGTGTGTGTTTTTTTCATTGGTTTTCAGAAAGAGTGAGAGGAATGGGGGAAGAACAGAGAAAGAGAGAGAAAAAAACATCAATTGGTTGCCTCCCACACACACCCTGACTCGGGGCACGGAGTGAACCCTCAACCCAAGTATGTGCCCTTGACGTGGAATCGATCCCACAACACTTTGGTGCAGGGCTGGTGTTCTAAGCACTTAGCTACACTTCCAGGCCTTGAAAGTATAGCTTTAAAACATCTCTTAGTTCACCTTGCTAACCAAACATTGTCTGAAAGTGCCAGTAGCTCTGTGTTGAATTAAAATGTTAAAGTTGATGATGGTTTATAAAAGCCTCCCTTCTGAGTGATGTTGGCAATTCAATTCAGAGTAATGTGTCAAGGAGGTGGTTCTAACTCAAGTCCTTATAGAAGACTAGTGGCCCAGGGCACGGATTTGTGCACATTGAAAGGAAATTAATTAGAAGAAATATTTTAATGTTACTATTTGCCCTTTCTCTATAGCAAAAATGTCAACCAAATTCACGATCAACAATGACAACTTGAAACACATGTGTGTGATTGGCAAGAGTAAGAGCTTTATATGTATCGCACATGTGTGAGTCAACTTAGCCTTTGATAGATATAGAATAAACCTGCTTAATTAGACCTGCTTTCTGATTTAGCTAAACTTTTTCCAGCCCAGTGAAGCACCCAACTTCTCTTTCAGGTAATTGTCAGCAACACAGCAGTAAATATCAACACGAAGCAGATTATTATTGTAGATCACACAGGGAGAACAAAGGGTAAAGTATTTAACTGCAGCAGTGTTTAACTATATTCTGTTCAGTGAGAAAACTTGAAGCCATTTTCAAGGTCCACTATTTCTTACTTCTTTTCAGTCAGATCAAGTTTCTAAACTTTCTAAATCTCCATTTTCTGGCTAATGAAAAGAAAATAGGTTTCTACCGAGTCTCCTATCTACCTACTCCAGGACTTCTGTGAGGATCAAATGAGATGAGGCATGAGAAAACACTTCACAGACATTTGGTTAAAGTGTGAAATGTTTGCACCTGGCTATAAAGCAAGTCCTGTTCCTGGGATGAAGAAACTACAAGGAAGCTAGTCATCACTAGGGAGAGGAAGCCGGGCATTGCTATGTGACATCATTACCCAGATGGACACTTAGCATATTAGCCATATATATATATATATATATATATATATATATATATATATATATACACACTAGAGGCCCGGTGCACAAAAATTTATTTGTGCACTCGGGGGGGAGGGGGTCCCTCAGCCCGGCCTGTGCCCTCTAGCAGTCTGGGACACCTCAGGAGATAACGACCTGCTGGCTTAGGCCTGCTCCCGGGTGGCAGAGGGCAGGCCCAATCCCTAGGTGCAGCCCCTGGTCAGGCTCAGAGCAGGGCCGATTGGGGAGTTGGGGCACTGCCCCCTGTCATGCACAGAGCAGGGCGATCAGGAGGTTGTGATGCCACCCTCAGTCATGCTCAGGGTAGGGCCGATTGGGGGGTTGGGGCACCGTCCCCTATCACACTCAAGGCAGGGTCGATGGGGAGGTTGCAGCACCACCCCCTGTCACGCACAGAGCAGGGCCAATCAGGGGGTTGGGGCGCTGCCCCCTGTCACACACAGAGCAGGGCCCATCAGGGGTTGGGGCACCGCCCTCTATCACCCACAGAGCAGGGCCGATCAGGGGGTTGGGGCTCCACCACTGTCACACTCAGGGCAGGGCCGATGGGGAGGTTATGGCTCTACCCGGTCACACACAGAGCAGGGCCCGTGTGGGGGGCGGGGGTTGGGGCACCGCACCCTGTCACACACAGACAGGGCCAATCAGGGGGTTGGGGCACTGCACCCTGTCACACACAGAGCCGCAGGGTGATCAGGGGGTTGGGAAGCTCCCCCCTATCAGGCACAGAGCAGGGCTGATCAGGGGGTTGGGGCACCTTCCCCTGTCACGAACAGAGCAGGGTGGATAGGGAAGTTGTGGCCCCACCCCCTGTCACACACAGAGCTGCAGGGCAATCAGGGGGTTTGGGAGCTGCCCCCTGTCACGCTGATCCCGGTGCCAGGAGGCCTTGCGGCTCCACTGATCCTGGTGCTGGGAAGCATATTACCCTTTTACTATATAGGGTAGAGGCCTGGTGCATGGGTGGGTGCTGGCTGGTTTGCCCTGAAGGGTGTCCTGGATCAGGGTGGGGGTCCCCACTGGGGTGCCTGGCCAGCCTGGGTGAGGGGATGATAGCTGTTTACAGCTGGTCACATATCCTTCAGGGTGGGGGTCCCCACTGGGGTGCCTGGCCAGTATGGGTGAGGGGCTGAGGGCTGTTTTCAGGTTGGCGGGTGACTGAAGCTCCCAACCGCTCCTTTTTTTTTTTTTTTTTTTTTTTTTTTTTTATTCTGGGCCAGCTTTAGCTTTGAGGCTTGGCTCCAGCTCTTAGGCCTCCGCTGCTGAAAGTGGGTTTCTGGCCTTTGCTTACAATGTTGCGATCCTGCTGGCTGAAGCCCGGCAACTAAAGCAGGTTTCTGGGGTTTTGTTTAGCTTCTACATTTGTTACATAGTTGCTTAGAGCTGCAGCTCAGAGGCCTGCAGCGGCAGGCGGGGAACGTTGGAGTCCTCCGTCACTGAAGCAAGCAAGCCTCATGTTAGTTTCAAGCTGCCTGGCTGCCGGCTGCCATCTTGGCTGGCAGTTAATTTGCATATTTCCCTGATTAGCCAATGGGAAGGGTAGCGGTTGTATGCCAATTACCATGTTTCTCTTTTATTAGATAGGATGGAGCACAGAAAACATAAGTTTTGGCCTTCCCTAGAAAAATCAGGAATGGAATTCATACTCTAATCCACAAAATCAGGTGGTTACCTTGCCTTTCATAGACTGGTTTTCTCTTAGCTTAATGAATTGCCTACATCTCCATTTTACCATATATGTAGAGCAGAGCCCAACCAAAGTTTAATAATCTTGCATTTCCGAATTTGCCACCCTTATATAATTTACACTAGGGGCCCAGTGCATGAATTCGTGCACCTTGAAAGGAACTGTGGACCACGAGGCTGTGGTGGGCACAGGGGCATGTCTCAGCCCATCCTCCGCACCCCTGCCCAGCCCCTCCTGCCCTGGTCCCCTGTCTGCTGGAAGCCTCGCTCCAGCCACCACTGCTCCCACGTGCTGCTGGCACAGGCCCCACTCACACCTGCTGATGGTGCAGAGCAATTGGAGCTGGTGCTAGCAGTGGGTATGAGTGGTGGCTGCTGCCCTGATTGCCCCTCAGGAGCAGAGGGAGGTGGAGAATCCCTCAGGGGCAATTGGGCCCAGCAGCCGCCGCTCGCACCCACTGACAGTGCTGAGTGATTGGGGCTGGCATCAAGCTCTGGCAGCAGGTGCGAGTGGCGGCTCCAGTGCCAGCAGCAAGTGGTAGCAGGGGAGCAGGTGCTGGCAGCAGGTGCGAGTGCTAAGCAGGACTGCAGCACGTGGGAGCAAAGAATTTTCAGTAATCACCAGAGGCTCACCCTGATGACAGTGACCAGCACACCACCTTGGTCTGGCGCCCACACTCACCTGCTCCACCATCCTGCCACAGCAGACACTCACCATGTTCCATGCTCTGCTGTCTGCTGCTGATGCCTTCCATGTTCCACACGCACACCATGGTGGTCAGTACACGTCATCACCACTGGTTATGTGGTTGGTTGTTCTACTATTCAGTCTATTTGCATATCAGCCTTTTATTATATAGGATGGCAGGGTGGGGGGAAATGAAGAAAAAAATGGAACATGGGTCAGGGCTGCCTTCACATCTCTATTCCATGACTGCTATGTATAGCTATTCAATGGTGCCAAGCCCAGAATTCCAGTCCATACTTCTTTTGCCAAGCTATGCACCCTAGCATAGAATGGTGCCTTTTTCTCCACAGTTTACTAATCCAGATTCCAGTTGGATTATTTTAGACTAGAGGGGTACATTCTTCTAATTACACAAGAGTAACCTACGGTCTACTGGAATCCTGCCCAGTTCCTAATGCTTGACTACCAAACCCATTATCTAGTAGGTTACAGCACACTCACAACCCTAGCTTATTCATGCTGTAAGCTGAGGATTTATATCAGATTCCTTAGTGACTGAACCCAAGACAGAGATTCTTGGTCAAGTGTAGAGTGACCAACTGTCCCAAGACCAAGGGATTGCCCTGGATGTGGGACTTTCTGTGTGAAAACTGGGCAATTCCTGGGCAAATCAGGATAATTTGGTCACTCTATCAAGTGACATCATGAGAGGGTATTTTCAGGAGAAATCAGCAAGGGAAGCAGGAGCAAGGGAAGAAAGCTAAGCAAGAAAGTAGTCTCAGCTGGAGAATTGTTTCAACCTGCCCTTGAGGAAACACTGAGGTACAAATTGTTTGGTTCCACCTTGAGGTAAGAAGGCCAATTTCTATAACTTATGTCAGTCAGTCATTTACCAGTGACTGTTCCCAGAGGATGGAGGATATGTTATTTCCTGCCTGGGGCAGATTGCCTTAGGCATAGAGCAATGAGGACAATTCTACAGAGAAGGGGTCAGCTTTGGGCCATTAGCAGCTGACACTCAGAGCAACTGGAGAATGGGTGCAGAAGCCTAGTGAAAGAAATATATGTGGGGCTCAGCATCCCCTACAACCCATTATTCATACCTACACTGTTTGTCTAACTATGAACTCCAGGGAGATTAAGAGAGGGTAATACAGAATCCATATCACTTACTGCCAAAAAGAAGGAAAGCTTTGGAAAAACAGGTTGTCCTTGGGGATCAGATCAGGTAGCAAACCCTCATTTTCTTTCATGGAGAAAGCATGGTAATATCATCTTCTCAAGGACCAGAACTCTCTATGCCACACCTGTTGTGTCTCTCCTCATCTTCTCTCTCTAAGAATGGGAGTAAGAAGGGTTGATAATGCTTTTCCAGTGTCTTTGAAAACCCTGGAAGCAGCATTCTTAGTAGTGTCCCAGATAGGGTGGCCAACTCATCCTGGTTTGTCTGTGATTTCCTGGTTTTAGCAAAGCAAGTCCCACATCCTGGAAAATCCATCTTCCCCAGCAAACTAGCACCATTGGGCACTCTAGTTCCCAGAGGTTAAACAACGAAATTGTTACGCAGGGACAGGATTTTCATCCCCTAAATGGTTTCTAGGGTAAAAAAGTCAATCGATTGTATTAGAATTTTGAATCCTTTAGGAATTGTAGTACTAATTTATGTTGAATGCCAATAAAAACTTTACTGTATGTCCTAGCTGGTTTGGCTCAGTGAATAGAGTCGACTGCAGACTGAAGGGTCTCAGGTTAGATTCTGGTCAAGGGCACATACCTGGTTGTGGGTTCGATCTCCAGTAGGGTGTGTGCAGGAGGAAGCCAATCAATGATTCTCTCTCATCATTGATGTTTCTATCTCCCTCTCCCTTCCTCTCTGAAATTAATTTAAATAATAAATAAATAATAAATAAAAACTTTACTGTATTTCCTAGAGGGTAGAGTGAAAAAGGGAAACCACACATGAATAAGACAAGAAGCATAGGACAATGAATTCCAAACTGGAATGTATGGACTCAGTGGAGCAGATAAATGAGAGATCATTGGAAGACTGGTTGACATGACTGGAGATTCACTTAAGAAAATTCATCTTAGGGTAGTGCATAGAATGTAGGCTAACACGGAAGTCCCAAATTGAATAAAGTATTAATTATTTTCTCTTCGGATGATGTTTGTCTAGTGGGTTGACAGAAGTACTAGTCAAATTGTGTTTCTCTAGCCTCACTCTGATCTGATCTTTGAAATTCCAGTTACATTCTAGAAACTGGATGCATTTGCATAACATTTCACTGGGAGGATATATGGGAAACTGGGGGAAGGAGGGATTATTTTCTCTGGGGATAAAAACTAGATGGCTGGAGAGCAAAATGGCACTGAGATCATTAATTTTATGCCCTTTGAAACTTTGGAATTTTAAATAATTTGAATGTATTACCAATTCACAAGTTAATCATTCAATTTACATTAAATAAGTAAAATAAAAAAGAAGCTAGGCGGGAGGAAAGTCTTAGGATGAATTAGACTGAGCTACATTTTAGAATTCTGCATTTAATTTTCCAGAGCTGAATTGACTGATCTGGCTGTAACTTAATCAGATTTAATTTTATTTTGTTAGTGATGAAAATGTGAAATTACTTACAGTTATCCTCCTGCTATTTTTACTGTATAAAACAAACAACAAAAAATTAAAATAAAGATAAAACCCAGACACAACCACGGGGAAGTCAAAGTTTGATTTAAGCAGCATAATATAGTGGAAAGTGCATGAGTTTGGGAGTGGGATGACTGGTTTCAAATCCTGGTTGTATCACTTAGTAACTATCAGATCGTTAGGCAGGTTAGTTTCTCTCATTGAGCCCATTTGCTTGTCTGTAAGTGATAATAATAGCTACCTCCCAAGGCCACCATAGAAATTAAATGAGAATCTATGTGGGAAAATTCATAAAAGAAGGAAAGCAAAGTTAGTATTCCTCTGCTAAAGCATCTAGTACTATGCTCTGCACACAGATGGTGTTAAATAAATATGAGATGAGTAATAAATATGATTAATTATTTGATGATAATTAATTTGGCACCAATATTGTAGTATGCTAGTATTATAAAGAAAATCAAACCTGGATTTGGGATATCTGGGCTCTAGGCCCAACACTTTTTGATCTTAAAAGACTAACTTAACTTCTTTGGCATTGGGTTCCTTCTCCCCGACATCTTTCACAGAGAAAGTATTTAAATCTGTAAACCTTCTCCTCCCTAGCTCTCTAGATCACTTTTCACCATCTGTCATGTTATTCATTTTACCTGTTTGTTTAGTATATATTTCACTCCTTCCTTTATAATAATATAAACCCCATGAGAGCTGAGATTTTTGTTTATTGTATTCCCTGCTATGTCTGGAGCATCTAGAGCAGTGCCAATAATTGGGAGGCATTAAAACTTTGTTGATTGAATGTGTGTATAAGTGTGTAAATTAAGGGTCTGGGGAAAAAGAACTCTACAGTCCTTTCTACTTCCACAGTATCATGGCAAATATTTCAAATTAATTTTGTTCCAGCTTTAAGTTGTCATAAAAGATTTTAGGTCTATGTTACTAGAAAATCTATACTTAAGAATAATGAGATTCTCCATGGCTAAAAATATGAGACTGATAAATACAAGTGTATCCATTTAATAGTGTCATATTTAATTGGCAAAGGGTTTCATTTTTTGAAAATCAGAGAAACATTGAAGACCATGAAAAAAGGCAACCTAATAACCAAATGTGATTATTAAACTATAAAAGTAAGATGGGAACTTTTTCATGTAATCTTATATAATAAAAGGGTAATATGCAAATCAACTGAAGAGCAGAACAACCAGTTGCTATGACATGCACTGACCATCAGGGGGCAGACACTCAACACAGAAGCTGCCCCCAATCCACAGGCACCTATCGCCCAATTGGGGCCTGCAGGCTTACCACACGGTCCCTCCTGCCAGCCGGCAGTCTCCAATCGCCCGATGGCAAATGGGGGACCAGGGGTGGGTGGTGGCAGACGTGGGCGGTGCCAGGTGAAGGTCCCTGCCCTGCCAGTTGACCCACACACAGAGGGCAACAGGCAGTGGGGGGCAGGGCCAGCAAGTGGGTGGGAACGGCCAACCTCTCAGTCCCTCCCTTGGTTGGCAGGCTCTGATCATCCAATAGTGAACAGGGAACCAGGGGTGGGTGGTGGCAGGGGGTGAGGCCAGCTGCTGGAAGCCGGGCAAGATGGCCCTGATCACAGGCCAGGCTTAGGGACCGTACCCATGCACGAATTTCATGCACCAGGCCTCTAGTATAATAATATATTAAAATATATTAAACATAGCAATTTAATTTTTTCTTAGGAACTATTACATTGATGGGCTTTTATTTAAATTTTATTTATTATACTAGAGGCCTGGTGCACGAAAATTTGTGCACTTGGGGGTAGGGGGTCCCTCAGCCCAGCCTGTGCCCTTTCAGTCTGGGACCCCTCGGGGGTGACCACTTGCTCGCTTAGGCCTGCTCCCTGGGGTATTGGGCCAGGATGGCAATCAAACATCCCTCTGGCAGCCCGGCAGCCCTTGGAGGTTGTCCACTTGCCAGCAGGGAGCAGGCCTAAGCTGCAGTCGGATATCCTTAGTGCTGCTGCGGAGGCAGAAGAGACTCCCACCACCACCGCTGTACTGGCAGCCATCAGCCTGACTTGTGGCTGAGCAGAGCTCCCCATGTGGGAGAGCACTGACCACCAGAGGGAGCTCCTGCATTGAGCGTCTGCCTCCTGGTGGTCAGTGTGTGTCATAGTGACCAGTCATTCCCAGTCTTTCTGCTATTAGGGTCAGTTTGCATATTACCCTTTCACTATATAGGATAGAGACCTGGTGCACAGGTGGGGGCTGGCTGGTTTGCTCTGAATGGTGCCCTGGATGAGGGTGGGGGTCTTGCTTGGGTGCTTGGCCAGCCTGGATGATGGGCTGATGGCTGTTTGCAGCTGGTCACACACCCTTCAGGGTGGGGGTCCCCACTGGTATGCCTGGCCAGTCTGGGTGAGGGGGCGAGGGGCTGAGGGCCGTTTTCAGGCTGGCGGGCAACTGAAGCTCCCAGCCTCTCCTTTTTATCTGTTTTTCTTTTTTTATTCTGGGATTTATTTACCTTCTATAGCTGTCACTGGAGCTGAGAGCCTGCTCCAGCACTGAGGCCCGGCTCCAGCTCTGAGGCTGCGGCTGGCTGAAAGCAGGTATCTGGGTTTGTATAGCTCCTATAATTGAAACATTGTTGCCATCACTGCCGCTCTAAGCTCTGAGGCTGAAGCTGGCTGAAAGCAGGTATCTGGGGTTTGTTTAGCGTCTATAATTGCAACATTGTTGCATCCGGAGCTCAGAGCTGGGCTGCGGCAGGCGGGGAACCTTGGCTTCCCCCATCGCCAGGGCAACCAAGCCTCATGTTCACTTCAGTGCATGGCTGCCGGCCGCCATCTTGGTTGGCAGTTAATTTGCATATCACCCTGATTAGCCAATGGGAAGGATAGTGGAGGTATGGTTAATTACCATGTTTGTCTATTATTAGATAGGATAATAATTTTAGTTGTTTATTGACCTTTGTGTGTCCATCTTGGAAAGTTAGGTCAGTAAAAAGTCAATTATTTGTCTAGGAGACCAGAATGCTGGTATTCCAGTCTAATATCTATCAATGAGTTCAATACATGACTTTGGTTTTGTCTTATAATCCCTTTGATTTCTTATTCTTTAACTGTAATAAATAAAAAGTGAATGTTTTAGAGAATGGACTTCATTGGATATTCATTATCTGGCTATCTGTCTGTGACAGAGGTCATACCTTGGTCTCTCTAGACTTTCTCTCTAGAGTCCTTATAGACATGCTAGTTTTAACTCTGAAGAAGATAAACATGGCTGACCCTAGAATAGGATTCTGAAATCAATTAAGTACAATAGAAACATCGACAAAAAGTCATGATTTCAACTCTATATATTTTCTTCCTATGAGGTAAACAATTGTATATTTCTGTAATCAACCCATTTCATTTTTTCCTCAGCACACAAAAAAACTACATTTTTTTCCATCACTTTTGCACCTAGATAAAGACATGTGACCAGTTCTAGACAACATATTGTATGCAAGGTTATATACCCTCATTTGGAGGATAGGCCCCTAAAATCTCTGGTGAAATCTTAGAAGCACTCTTTACTTGTCTCCTTCCTGGATATAGAGCATCCAGTGGAGGATTCCAAAGTTTATCTGTAGAAAGAAGATGGCTTGATTTCACCATTTAGAAGAAAGTTATCATGAATAACTTCTTAACCAGAAATAGCTACTTTGAAGTTTGTATTAGCAAGACCTGAACTTATTAACTCTTTGAGGTTTAGAATTGATTTTAATAGCACTCGGACCTATCCTAAGTAGTATATTCCCATCCATTCTGCCATCAACCAGCAAGTAATTATTTTGCCTGGTTTGATTTCTTTAATAAATAAAGGAACTACACAATAATACAGGCTAAGAACTGATTTGACCATCCAAACAGATTTGAAATGGTTAGATTTGTGGTATGTGGAAAGATGGACTGAAACTTACCTTCAGGATTCATGTTCTATACACTGCTAACAACTTTATGGTAAGCAGAGAAAGAAAAGATTAAAAAGCCACTACATGTTATTAAAAATAATGTCTCATATTTCATCCAGAGGCACATAGGCAAGTATTTTAAATATAGATCCACTAGGCCATCTTACTAATTTACATATAAGTTTGAAAATGAAAAGTTAGTGTTGCCCTATTAACGTGAACTCTTCTAAATTGTGTATTACCTCTGGGCTAAGGTCAAGTGGATGTAGCTAAGCCTCAAAGAAGAAATTTCCATAAAATAATGAGAAACTGAAAATAGTCTTTTATAAGAGAATCCTGTAGAAACTTAAATTATGGTTTTAACTTTTTCTAGAGAAAGGGAAAATTCTTTTTAACCATTAGAGGAAAATGTGTTTTATTCCAAAGAAATTAAAGCATGGATTTATATGTTTAAATACAATTATTATTTATGTTCCTGTTACAATATGAGAATGTTTATTTTTAGGAGTATGTTGTGTAATCTCCAAATATTTTGGGATTTTCTAGCTATGTTTTATTATTGATTTCTAGTTTAAATCCATTGTGGTTTGAGAGCATACTTTCTTTGCTTTCTATTTTTTTCATTTGATAAGTTTCATTTTATGGTCCAGAATGTGATCTATTTTTTGGTGAATGTCACATGTAAGAAGAACGTGTATTCTGCTGTTGTTGGGTTCAGTATTCTATAAATGTCAATTAAATCCAGTTGATTGATGGTGCTATTCAGTTCAATTATATCCTTACTGACTTTCTATCTGTTGTATCTGTCAATTACTGATAGAGGAGTGATGTATCCAACTATTATTATGGATTTGTTGATAACTCCTTGCAGTTTGATCAGTGTTTGCTTCATGTATTTTATTGCTCTATTGTTAGGTACATACATATTATTTTGTCTTAGAGAATTGGCTCCTCTACAGTTATGTAAGGTCCCTCTTTATATATTTTTTAAATTTATCTTTATTGTTGAAAGTATTACAGATGTCCCCATTTTTCCCATTGACCCCCTCCACCCCACTCCCACCCTCCCAACTTCATTTATATTTATACTAGAGGCCCAGTGCATGAAATTCGTGCACTCAAGGGGTCCCTCAGACCAGTATGCACCCTCTCACAGTTTGGGAGCCCTCAGGGGATGTCCGGCCTAGGCCCATGGGGAGTGGGCCTAAGCTGGCAGTAGGACATCCTTAGTGCTGCTGCAGAGGCAGGAGAGGCTCCTGCCACAGCTGCTGCGCTTGCCAGCCATGAGCCTGGCTCAGGGCTTCTGGCTAAGCGGCACTCCCCTTGTGGGAGCCCACTGACCACCAGGGGCCAGCTCCTGTGTTGAACGTCTGCCCCCTTGGTGGTCAGTGCATGTCATAGAAAATGGTCATTCTGTCATTTGGTCAATTTGCATATTAGCCTTTTATTATATAGGATTAGGAAACTAAAACAGAGTTCACCCAATTTTTTAAATACTGCTTCCTTTAGGAGCCATTCCCTGTCCTTTGCTCCTCTCCCACCCTCCACCACCTCACCTTCCTTCTCACTTTCCCTTTTACACAAGCTCTGCTAGGTACCTACCAAAGATCTCCCTTTGCTGTCCCCATATGTTTCTTTAATATCCTCTACATAATCTTAAAATTTGCTGTTTACATGTTAGATGAGCTCTTTACCCACAGAAGCTGTATCTCATTTGTGCCTAGTATTTAGTACACAAAAGGCACTCAATGTCTAGTTGAATTGAACCTAACTGCTTAATTCACTTATGTACAGCCTGTATGTAGCTCCTAAGATGGCATCTGTTCCTTCACCAACTATCATACCCTTAGGAAAAGAGTTGTTTCTCTGGATTCTCAAGGGTGGTTCTCATTCTAGACCTCAGATAATGCCCTTAGTTTTTCTGGTGATATTCATAAGAAATCTTTTTTCTTAAAATGAATGTTAACATTCATTAAAGACATAGATAGTAGTTAATTTTTTCATATTTATATGTCAAAATAATCATAAAAGCATAAAGAATGCAGCCACTTTTTAAAGTAGTCACTTGGTGCAATGAATACTAGCTGATTCCTAATTCATAAAATTTCCATTACGTTTTCTGAAAATTAGTTGGGAATCTACTTTTATAGACATCCTAGTTTTATTTTATTATGATAAGATGGAAAAGCACAAGCAAATGGTGTATTATCATTCTCATGTACTAGAAAGATGTGTTAATGAAATATAATTGTCAAGTACTGTATTCCATACGTTAGTGTGATCTATATGTGAACATTTGATATGCTTTCCTGCTCTATAAAACATCTTGAAGAGGCTTTTATGGGTGTTTTACAGCTAATTCATAGATCTCAACCACAGCCAAGTCAGAGTAATTTAATTTTGCATTACTGCCTAGCTTAAAGTGATTATCATTGCAGTTTGAGAGAAGTGAACATTTTTTCTAAACTCTGTTTTATAGAACACCAGTGAGCTTTGAGATGTTAACAAGACCCTGTGAGAAAAAAAAAAAAAATGGAAATGCTGGGTAAAACAAAAGTAAGTAGTTTTTGTCTTTGCAAGATTTCTGTGGGTCTTTACCATGTATTATGAATAGGACTGATTTATATACTAGGCACAGTAGGCACAGTGCTTAGAGCCCATGATATTTTTTGAAGCCCACAAAAATATTTTAATTTCTTTTAACATAAGAAGAAAAATAAAAATATAATTATGAATATATAATGGCAAATCCAACATGGATTACATGAATCTTTATATATACCAATGTAGTTATAAAATATATTTTAATAGTTTTATCCAAAGGAAGTATCCCACAAAGACAAATGTTTCTAGAATCCACAAATATCATAATGCAGCCTGTTTATGATCCTCTAAAAAGTATAATATGCTGGCTTTTCCAGAAGTTGCTTGTGCATGAGTATCTTTTTATAGAGTTTCTCAGATGACAAGTTAAGATATGGAAATAGGTATGTAGTATAATGAATACTGGAACAAGAATTATAAGAATTAAATTTAGGGATATCTGCTGCTAACTAACCACACATCTCTGAGTAAGCCATGCAACATTTGTGGCCCCCAGATTGTTAACAAAATGATGCTGTTCAACTGGATGTCTCAACTATGCCTTCTAGCTTAAAGGTAATACGATTTCATATTTTGAATATCCTTGTATGGTTTGTTGATTTTTAACAATTTTATGCACATAAGTTAGAACATAAATTCTAAGGGGAAGAGTACTACCCTAGGTTGAAATTCAAAATAAAAGTTTTATCCCTACATTTGGCCTTAACTAACTTCTACCAATAACAAAATCTACCAAATGTTTCTCCCTCAGGCACAGAAAATAATAAGAACTTTGAGAATATTCCTATCTTTGATATGTTCTCTACTTAGGTGGGTGGCAATTAAACTGAAAGTCTTCTCTTCCTGTGAGGGTGATCTGTGGTGATGGGGTTGACCAAGAGACAAAAGGCAAATATGTCTCCCAGGTTTTAAGTTTGGGTGACTTCTTGGCTGGTTGTACTCAGATCATTTTTTTAATCTATTTTATTGATTATTTACAGAGAGGAAGGGAAAGGGATAGAGAGCTAGAAACATAGAGGAGAAAGAAACATCAATCAGCTGCCTCCTGCACACCCTCCACTGGGGATGTGCCTGCAACCAAGGTACATGCCCTTGACTGGAATCAAACCTGGGACCCTTTGTTGGGGTCCAACCCCAGCAGGTCCGGGGGTTCCCAAAGGTGGACGGAGTCGGCGAAGAAGGAATGAAACGGAGGCAGCGTTCAGTTGATCATCATAGCCAGGTTCCCTAGCCAGGATCTCCAGCCAAGTTCTGTGTTTTATTGTATTGTTACATCTGTATTTATACCAGTTGATTTTAATCCTATCAATTTCTATTCCAAAGGTTAGGGCGTTTCTTATCTCCATTCCAGGGAGTAATAATTATGTAGCTTAAGCGTGATTGTTCCTGGTTAAAGTGATTAACTACCCGCCTGGCACTTAGTTAAGGGGTTTTATTCCCTCCCTAACTTCAGGGAAAAATCCCTACCTGGGGAAACAACCTTTCTCGGAGAGATGACCTTGGTTAAAAGACATAGCGCTAAGAAGGGGAGCAAACATATTAAGAACAGTATGCCATATACGCCAGGTCCCTTGGAACATATGCTGTACAGATGTTTCTTCCCTGCAGCGAGTGTGTCAAGCAGCAAGGATGGACAGGCTTCCAGCAACCCTTCAGTCCTCAGGCAGACACTCTATCCATTGAGCCAAACCAGTTAGGGCTCAGATCATTTTTTTGATTATGCAAGTTGAGTGTTTGATTATTTATAGGATAACAACAACAACAACAAAAAAAGAAGATGTCCTACAGATGGTTCTATATATTAGTCTGAGATTCAGAAAAATAGGCCCTGTCTGGTGTCTTTATTTGGGAATCTTCACCCTAATGAAGGTAGTTCAAATTATTGTAGTAGAAGAAATAACTCTAGGGAATAATAGAGTGAGAATAATAGCAGGCTAAAGATATAAATATGGAGAGTGTCAACTTTAAGCATAGTTATAGGAAGATAAACTCACAAAAGGGGAACTCCCTCCCAAAAAAGCCAGAGAGGTACAAGGAGAACTAGAAGATGATATTATCATGAAAATAGAGCAAAGAACATTATAATGGAAATAGAGTTGAAAGTTTTAAGATAAAAAAAGAAAACAGGTACTCATATTCATTGCAATTGAGAACATGAATTATTACAACTTTCTTGGGAGTTAATCCAGCATTGTGCAGCAAAACCTAAAAATATATTTATACCTTGGACCCAATAATTATTTTTCAATAATTTATTCTAAAGAAATAATCCTAAGGAAATTGTCAAAGACTTATGTACAAGGAGATTATATATATATATATATATATATATATATATATATATATATCCTTTACTTATAATAGAAAAGATTAAAAATATGGGTCAAATATTCATTAGTAGAGGAATGGCTAATATATAACAATCAATTTTATCTATCTTAAATTTATCTTTATTGTTGAAAAGTATTGAGGCAGGAGCAGGGTGGAGAGGGTCAATGGGGATAAAAAGAGACAATTCACCCATTTTATAGAATATCATGCAGCAGTTATAAGCATTTTCAAAAAAATACTTGTCCAGCTGGTGTGGCTCAACAGTTGAGCATTGACCAAGGAAACTAGAGGTCATGGGTTTGATTCCCAGTCAGAACATATGCCCAAGTTGTGTGCTAAATTCCCAGTGGGGGTCATGCAGGAGGCAGCCGATCAATGTTTCTCTATCATCGATGTTTCTATCTCTCTATCCATCTCCCTTTCTCTCTCTCTAAAAAATAATCAATAAAAAATATTTTAAAATATTTTTAATATTCACAATATAATGCTATATAAAAGTCAGATAAAGGCTACTGTACAGATTTGTGTGTATATATATATATATATATATATATATATATATATTTCAAAATGTTAACAAAGGTTATCATCAATTAGTGTTATTATGGGTGACATTTTTCTACTTTGTACTTTGTTATGGTCTGAGTATTGTGTTCCTCCAAAATGTATATGTTGAAATTCTCACCCCCAAAGGTGATGGTATTAGAATGTGGAGCTTTGGAGAGGTGCTTCACTTCCAAGGGTGGAACTCTCATGAATGGAATTAGTGCTTTATAAAGGAGCTTCAGAGAGCCTGCTCCCTTTTTGCCATGTGAGGATCCAAGGACAAGTCTTCAACCTGAAAGACAGGCTTCACAGACCATGCTAGTGCCTTCATCTCAGGCTTCCAGCCTCCAGAAATGTAAGAAATAACTTTCTGTTGTTTATAATATAGCCAGTCTATGGTACTTTGTTATAGCAGCCTGAATGGACAAGTACTGCTTTTATAATCAGGAAGGAAAGATTATATTTTGAAAGGAGAAAAAAAATTAGCAGTGTCAAAGACAAAGCAACGTCTAGTTACTTAAGACTGGAAAATGTATATTAGATTTGTTAATTAGGTCATTATGTGTCTTAGAGAAAATTGTTTCAGAGGAATGAGGAGGGAAGATTTCAGAGTTCAAGGAGTAAAATTGAAGTGAAAAGCCCAAGAAAGCAAATTTTTCTACACTTTCAGAAGTTCTGAAAGTAGATGAACAGAGAAAAGCTAGATGGTAATTGAATAGGATGCAGGTATAAAGACCTTTTAAAATGAAAAGCTCTTCAAACGCTTATAGTCTGAGGTGAGAATCCAATAAAGAGGTTGAGAAAGAGATGTCTACAGGGTAAGTTCATGGAAAAAGCAGGAGAGACTGAGTTGGGTCACTTGCATGGGTTGGCCTTGAACTGGTAAGGGACATTGCATACTTATAAGTTAGGAAAGAAAGTAAAAACCAATAAATATAGAAATGTTTACAGAGAAATTGAGTGAGACCTCCCTGATGACCTCAATTTTAGCACTGATGTAAAGGCAAGGTCATCTGCTGGGAATAAAATCAGCAGTTGTTTGAAGGAAGGACTTGGGTAAGTTTTGATGTTTTGGAACAGTTTTTGAGGGGGATGGAAAAGAGAGATGACTAAGACCAAGTAAACTGACAGGAAGGCTTACTGGAAGGCCAACCAAATTTGAGACCATAAATGTGTGTGAAACCATCGTGTGTGGATATTTTTTAAATCTGTTAACAAAGTAAAGCTACCAGGTAGAAATAAGGTGGTGAGAAAGATACAAGGAAGGAAGCTGTGGTCAGAAAGTGGGGAGCTAAAGTGGAGCAATTTCTAAACCATGACAAGATTCAGTGCATGAACTCTTGAATAGGAAACTAAAGTAATTGCAGAGCCATTAAGTTGGATAAGTTATGTCCACGGATGTTAAAATCTCCTAGAATTATGATAGGGAAGAAGACCAGGAGTCTAGCTTTTTGGCGAGGGAACAGATAACCATGTGGCAAGTGGATTGGACACAATTAAAGGGGATTGAGGGTGAAATACTTATTGTAGTGAATCTTCAAGGAGAATGAGATTTCATAAGAGGATGGAAAATAATGTCTGGGAACAGAATTTATAATAGATTGAAATGCCAACTCACCGCTTGGGTTCATGGATCACACTGTGTGGGAGACCTGGCAGCCTCTACAACAGTGGTTCTCAACCTTCCTAATGCCACGACCCTTTAATACAGTTCCTCATGTTGTGGTGACCCCCAATTTCATTGTTAAAAACTGAACATAATTAAATCATAGTGATTAATCACAAAAACAATATGCAATTATAGATGTATTTTCCGATGGTCTTAGGCAACCCCTGTGAAAGGGTCGTTCGACCCCCAAAGGGGTCTGGACCCACAGGTTGAGAACCGCTGCTCTACAAAAATGAGCTAAAATGGAGGAAGTAGGGGGCTGAGGAAAGAGTTAGTTATAGTTAAGGCAAGAGGAGAGAGAGAATTTTCTTCCCCCCACAAAAAACTTAAGATATATAAGAGTTGTTTAACAATGGAATCAAGTTTGCAATACAATCCACAGTTCAACATGGCCAGTAGTAAAAAAAAACAGGAGGAAAAAAAACATAGAATGAAAAGAGGGTAAAGATATGAGAGAATAAAACAAGCTTATTGTGTCAAAGTTAACCAAGGACTATATAGGGGCAAAGAACTGGCCTTTGATGTCCTAAATATCTACCATGTGGATTTGGGGCCAAAACTATGTGACTCCCAGGCCATATCTGCCTCAACAAGGTGGTGAGGAAGATTCCAAATTGGCAGTGTAGTAATTGGAAGCTACACGGACATGCTCCCTGGACCAAACTGGAATTACAACTAAAATGCAGAAAAACATCCTAAATAAGCAACTGAAGACTAGCTGGAGAGAACACTGATAACCAAGGATGGAAAGTGGAGACAGCATAGAGACTGGTAGGAAGTGTAGAGGTGCAAAAGGGCTGGCCAGGTTCCCAGACATAGCAGCTAAAGTTCCAGAGGGATATTCACAGCTGTGGGGATTCCCATTGATAACTCTGGGTTCTAAACCCCAAGTTGGGCTCCCCAGCCCAGAGAACCACAACTGAGAAAGGTGCCCACAAAACATCTGGCTGTGAAAAGGAGCAGGGTTTCTGTCTGTCAGGGAGAGATGGCTGGAAAAGCAGATACCCTTTTTAAAGGGCCAGAGCACAAAATTTCATGTGCACCTTGGGCTCTGGTAGAGGCATGGCAGAATGGACTGGAGCTGTGTGAGCAGAAGCCAGGGTTGGGGGCACTGGAGTTAGATCTTGGAAAGCAAACACCCCGGTTTCCTGTGCTGAGTCATTCCCTCACACTGCTGAGGACATCTTTCTCTGGTGGACCTTTGCTATCCAGATGGTTTTTGTCTGGGAGAAAGGCAGTTGCCCCACCCTATTGGAAAAACCCCTTGCTCCACCCTGTGGAGTGTCTGAGGCCCATTAAGAGACTGAGAATAATAATCAGTCTACAGGCAGAAGCAATTACCCAACTTATTGAACAACCTCTTGCTTCACCCTACAGTTGATAGCCTGAGGCTAATAAGGACTGAATACAATTAGACTGTAAGGAGAGGCGGGTCTTTGAGTTTCTGCATGATCTAATTCAGGGCCTGGGGCTAGGAAAAACAGATCTTGGTGCACATCTTGGTACTTTCCAAAGGTACCCAGCCTCAGCAGAGGGAGCCACAAGCTGTGGATTGTTGATAGTGCCAAACAAAGTACTCAGGGGCACTCAGAAACAGCATCTGACATGGTCCTGCACTAGAGATTGGGAGACATAGCAGATCTACCTAAAAAAAGAAACTTATATAGAGTTCAGAATAATACAAAGCAGCCAAAATGGGTACACACACAAAAAGCCCCAAATGAAAGAACAAGATAATTCTCCAGAAGAAGAGCTAAATGAAATGGAGATAAGAAATTTTTCAGAGCCCTAGCCAGTTTGGCTCAGTGGATGGACCATCGGCCTGCAGACCAAAGGGTCCTGGGTTCAATCCTGGTCAAGGGCATGTACCTTGTTTGCAGGCTCAGCCTGGGCCCTGGTCAGGGCTCATGCGGGAGGCAACCAATTGATGTGCTTCTCTCACATGGATGTTTCTCTTTGTCTTTCCCTCTCTATTCTACTCTCCCTAAAAATCAATAGAAAAATATCCTTGGGTGAGGATTAAAAAAAAGAAAGAAAGAAATTTATCAGACATAGAGTTCAGAATAATTATGGCAAAGATGCTAAACAGTCTGAAAAAAGATATAGTAACTATGAAGAATGACATAGCACTAATAAAGAACACAGTGGAAGGAATTCACAGTAAATTAGGGGAAGCCAGAGATTGGATCAGTGAATTAGAAGGCGGGGTAAAAAAATCACTCAATCAGAGAACCAAAAAGAAAAAAAACACAATTAAAAACAGGAGGACAGTTTAAGGGAGCTGTGGAACAACACGAAACATAACAATATTCACATCAAAGGAGTACCAGAAGGTGAAGAAAGTGAGCAAGTGGTAGAGAATCCGTTTGAAGAAATAATGGCAGAAAACTTCCCTAACCTGGTGAAAGAAAAAGTCACACAAGTTTAGGAGGCACAGAGAGTCTCAAGCAAGAAGAACCCAAACAGGCCCATGTCCAGATGCAGCATAAATAAAATCAAATATGGAACTTCCATTTGACCTAGTGATCCCACTACTAGGAATATATACCAAGAAACCCTAAACACCAATCAGACAAAATGTATGCACCCCTATGTTCATGACAGTACAGTTTACATTAGCTAAGATCTGGAAACAGCTCAAGTGCCCATCAATAGATGAGTGGATTTTAAAAAGCTGTTATACATTTGCACCATAGAATACTATGCAGCTGTAAAAAAGAAGGATCTCTTACCTTTTGAGACAGCATGGAGGGACCTGGAGAGTATTATGCTAAGCAAAATAAGCCAGTCAGAGAAAGACAAGTATCACATGATCTCTCTCATATGTAAAATCGAATGAACAAAATTAAATGATGAATGGATTGTATCCAGGACATGGAAGCATAGAACAGAGTGCGAAATCTAAGAGGGAGGGCACTGCTAGGCGGGTGGAAAGGAATCAACCAAAGAAATTGTATGCATATATTCATAAACCATGGACACAGACAATAAGATGGTGAAGGCTTGTTGGGGGATGGGGGTGGGCTAGAAGGGATTAATGGAAGAAAAAGGGGGACATATGTAATACTTTCAACAATAAAGATTTAAAAAAAGAAAACCAAGGTGGTGAAGAAGGCCATGTCTGAACATATCCATAATGTACTTACACTCAAACAAAGAGAGGAGAGAGTAATATGTATAGTATGTTGCCATTTGTGTAAAGTTGAAAATCTTTGTGTGTGTTCATTTGTGTATTTTCTCTTATGAGTATTAAATATCTTTGGAAGCATCCTCAAGAAACTTCTTTGGGGGCTGGGTGAAAAAGGTGAAGGTATTGGGAGTTACAAAGTGACAGTTAAAATAGTAATGGGATATAAATTACAGCATAGAAAATAGTGTCAATAGTATTGTAATGACTATGTATGGTGCCATGTGGATACTAGAGTTATTGAGGAGTCACTTTGCAAATTATATAATTATCTTACCACTATGCTGTACACCTGAAACTAATACAAAACAATATTGAGTGCCAACTGTAATTGAAAAATAAAATAAAAACTGGTAGCACTGATTGCCTCTGGGAAAGGGAACAGGATGACTGATGGACAGGGTTAAAAAAGAGAATTTTAGTTTAGACCCTTTAAATCATTTAAATTTTGAAACATGAAGATGTTTTACGTATTAAAATATACATTTAGAATCTTAATTCTACCTACAACCAAAGATAGAGGTAGATTCCAAGAGTAGTGTATAAGCAGTGCTCAGAAATAAAGAAATCAGGATTTGGGGGAACTCGAATTTTGGCTAAACACTTATTTAACTTGTGCTTTAGGTTCTTAATCTTGTAATGAAGTAAAGATATGGCTTAGCTCCTTCTTGGCACTTTTGGAAGTGGCATCACAAGTGAGTATAAAAAGCTATGATTTTTATGATTAAAAACATTCTCCCACATGGCATATCACTGGAACATGATCCTCTTTTTCTTCCTCTCCTTTTCCCCCTTTCTAATTAAATGCATCCACTGATTATTCATGCCTAATCCCTCTTTATTCAAGGCCTCCCAAACACCTTTTATCCACAATGTGAAGAGCCTCTGCTACTTTCAAGATATGCAGCTCTAGACCTAAAATTTTGTGTGCACAACCAAAGTTGAAAACATTTAGAGATTGGACCATAAGGCCTTATATGTTTGCAATGAAAAAGAACACATTATGTGAAGTACAGGAATCCCTTTCTTAGAAAATCCTTAACAGAATTCTAAACATAATAAATGAATGGACTGAGCATATAAGGAACCCTGCCCATAAACATTCAGTATTTTGAAGGACTCTTGCCTTTATTTTGTCTTGGCATTGTTCCCCAGTGTTACCAGAGCCAGAAGGTTCATCTTTGGACAACCTATTTTATATGGATCTTGAAGAACAGCCCATACTTTGGAAAGCTCAGTATGCATTATTTTGATTTTTCAAGACATCAGTTAGTACAACAATAGATATGAAGGCAAACAATTAGCACCATCTACAAATTTATCATTCTTTTTTAAATCGTTTATTTAGTCCTTACTATACACAAGAGTCTACCATATAAAGATGAATAATAAAAGTGTCCATAACTCAAGAGAACTTGGAACCTACCAGGGAAGACACATAAGCATATACAAGTAGCTGTCATTTTGTAACAGTAGATGTTACATTACAGAATCCAGTCCTCAGTATTAATCAGTCCACTCATCATTACTTACTTCTTAAAATATACTAGTATTCAGTGTTGTAATAAAACCATTTTTATTAGCAGAGACAGAAAAGGAGTCATGTGAGTTAATCATTTTGCTGTTTTCCTTAAGCTGATAAAACCAAAGTAAACTGACATCTTTTTTGCCAGGTGAGCTGGCACTCCAGTATTTATTAACATTTTATTGGTATTATTTATGATATTGGTAGTAGTGTTACCTAGGAATGAGGTGATAGATATAAGCCAGTATCATTGTGCAGTATCATCCCCAAGGTCTCCTTTGAATCAGTACCTAATGATTTCTCTCTCCCCTCCTCCTATACCATCACTCTCAGTAGGAAAATAAATCAGAAGTTCCAAGTCCTGTCAGAAGTTTGCAGGGGACTGTCTTCCTGGTTCTTACTGCTCTCTTCCTTTGGAATTTCAATGTAATCCTTAGCTGCTGTTAGCTTTAAGAGGGAAAAATCAACACTATACTATACTGAAATCCATAAAATCATTTTTAGTTGTCTCCTTAGAGATGGGGCCTACAGGTTGGAAATGGAACATGACTCAGTTACACACTCTGATTTTCAGCTGGGGACTCAACTCACATTGTAATTCATGATATGGGGCAAGAGAGCTTGTGCTACAAGGGGACATGTTAAATCCAAGACATGAAAAAGTGGTAACACTAGATTCTTCCCTCTGCAAAACTAAGCAGGCATCCTTGAAAGGCTTGGCATCTTTTTAAAAAATCATTTTTAAAATTGTTCAATTATAGTTGGCATACATTATTATGTTAATTTCAGGTATACACCCCAGTGATTGGACATTCCATAATGTGCTAAGAGATCATCCCACTAAATCTCGAATCCATCTGACACCATACATAGTTATAGAATATCATTGACTATATTTCCTATGCTGTATATTACACCTCCATGATTATTCTGTAACAACCAATTTATGCTTCTAATCTCTTCACCTTTTCACCTATCCACCAATCCCTGTATCATGTGGAAACCATCAAAATGTTCTCTGTGTCTATGAGTACTAGTATGTTTCTGTTCTGTTTTTTTATTTTGTTTTTAGATTAAATTGTTGATAGATATATATTTATTGCCATTTTATTGTTCAGAATTTAATATTTTTTCTTCTTCATTTTCTTGAAGAAGACTCTTCAACATTTCATATAATATGCTTTTGGTGGTGATGAACACCTTTAGCTTTTTCTTGTCTGGGAAGATCTTTATCTGTTTTTCAATTCTAAATGATAACATTGCAGGGTACAGTAATTTTGGTTGTAGGTCCTTGCTCTTCATCACTTTAAATATTTCTTGCTGCTCCCTCCTTGCTTGAAATGTTTCTGTTGAAAAATCAGCTGACAGTCTTATGGGGGCTCCCTTGTAGGCATTTCTCTTGCTGCTTTTAAGATTCTCTATCTTTAATCTTTTGCATTTTAATTATGATGTGTCTTTGTGTGGGCCTCTTTGGGATCATCTTGTTGAGATTCTGTGCTTCCTGGAATTATGTCTATTTCCTTCAACAGGTTAGGGAAGCTTTCTGTCATTATTTTTTCAAATAGGTTTTCCATTTCTTCCTCTCTCTCTCTTCTCCTTCTGGCACCCCACCCCCATGATGTGAATGTTGTTGTGCATGAAGTTATCCCGGAGGCTCTTTATACTATCTTCATTTTTTTTGGATTCTTTTTTCTTTTTGCTGTTCTGGTTGGGTGATCTTTGCTTCCTTACATTCCAAAATGCTGACTTGATTCTCAGTTTTATCTACTCTACCACTGATTTCCTATAAACTATTCTTCATTTCAATTAGTATATCCTTCATTTCTGACTGGTCCTTTTTTATGCTGTTGAAGTTCTCACTAAGTTCATTGAGCACCCTTATAACCAGTGTTTTGAACTCTGCATCTAGTAGATTGCTTGTCTCCATTTTGTTTCATTCTTTCTCTGGAGTTTTGTTCTGTTATTTCATTTGGGATGCATTTCTTTGTTTCCTCATTTTGGCAGCCTCCTTATGTTTGTTTTTATGTATTAAGTAGAGCTGATACATCTCCCAGGCTTGGTAAAGTGGCCTAATACAGTAGATGCTCTGTAGGGTCCAGTGGCACAGACTCCCCAATCACCCAAGCTGGGCACTTGAGGTGCACCCCCTGTGTGGATTTGTATACCCTTCTTATATAGTTGGGCTTTGATTACTGTTTGTACTTCAATGGAAAGGATTTACTCCCAGGCCAATCAGCTTCAAGGATTGGCTTCAACCAATGACAACTGACTTCTGACTACCATGGAGGATCATCTGTAATGGGGCCCACCTCACATGGCAGGACTTACTTCAGCGGGGCTCTGGTGCTCACTGAGTCTGGCCCTTGAGTGTGTCGCTCGTGGAGGTGGTTGGGTGGTGGTGCTTTGATGTAGTCTTAAACTGTCCACTGGGCATGCTGGCTCTGGGGCCTCCCAGGAGATATAGGCCAAGGTCAGCCACTGCTTATGCTCTTCCCAGGGCCACGCAGCAAGAGCTACAAAGCAATCTTCAGATGATTGCTACTTGTGCTGGGCTTGGAGATTCCCAAGAGAGACCAAGCTATGAACCAAGGCCGATTGCTGCTAGTGCTGGGCCTGAGGCCACTTACCAAGAGGTATGGGGCACACCAAGGCCAGATGTTGTTTATTTTAGGGAAATCTGGAGCAGGAGCCAAGGTAGGCCATTCATATGGAAAAATCACTGGAAACAACTTGGGCCCAAAAGTTGGATGGGGCAGGGCCTCAAGAAATCACCAGGGTGGGCCAAACAGTGTGAGCTTGGTTGGTGGAGTATCAGATATGGTCCCGCCTGATGGCTCTGTGGAGGGTGGACTTATTAAGTGACCAGTGGCTTCTGCCATCATTTCTGTCTGGGAGAAAGCTCTCCCCTACCCCACCTTAGCTCTCACCCTGATACCAGACAATTCAATTCCTTTCCATATGTCTCTGGTGTCTTTCAATCTGCTCCCCAGTGCTGGAACAAAGTTGAAACAAATCCATTAAGTCCATGTGCAGGCCCTTTAAAAAGAATTCCTGGGGCTCAAGGTTCCACTGGCGGGAGGGGTATAGCCAGGACTCGATGTAGGCATTGTGGTTTCAGATGTAACAGCCTCAAGCTTTGGTACAGAATACATGGTACTGGAATATACAAGATAAAAGCTATTTTAAGAAACTTATAAGTTGTGGAAGATTTTAATGTGCTTCCCAGACTTTTTAAAATCTAGGTAAGAATAACTAAGATAAAGAATGAAGAAGAGATTCAGGAAGATGGCGGCGGTATAGGCAGACGCGTCCCAGGTCGTGTCCCGGAGCAAATGGAGTGAGCAGCTGAAACTAGTAACATCCACCCCGAATTGGCGAAATTCCTCAGCTGGCGAGACGGTTTACAGCCGGGAAGAGCAGAACTCCCCTGGAAAGGTAAAAAAAACAGGGATTTGGGCAGGAAAGTTTGCCAGACCTCTGAGCCCAGAGAGTCGGAGGGAGACCGCGTGGCAGACAGCCGCGTCCCTTGGGACAGGCACAGCCCCTGACGGGGGAAAGGAGAACCGCGGGATTCCTGGCGCTGCCGGGGGAATTGAGAGCTGGGTCTGTGATCACGGAGGACTGAGCCTAAAGGGGGCAGCCTGAAGAGCTGACCAGACCATGCAGTCCCGGTAAGAGAAGAAGCTTACAGAAACCAAGCCTTCCCCGTTTCCGCGGCCGGCGTTTGTTTGTTTGTTTTCACTGAACCCTGTTCATGGGACATTTCGGATACAGACACTCACCTGTGCTGAAGAGAGGGAGAGTGTGCGGAGGAGTGGAATCTGGGGAGAGACTGAGGAGAGAAGGGGGGCCGGGAGAGGTGGCAGCGAATTGAGTGCTGAGACACCCCTGAGACTCCTCCCCCTAGCCCCCAGGCAAGGAGCACAGCCACACCCAGATTCCACCCTGTAGGAGATCAAGGATTAAAATAACCTGATCAGTCCCTGGGAGTTAACAGGGTCTGGCCTATAGAGGGATTTTCAATCCCAGCAACAACACAGCACTGGTAACTCTTACGCAGCCAGCTCTGGGCAGTGAACTTCCACTGGACAGAGAGGCCCTGTAGCCTCAGAGGCCAACCCCAGAACACTGCCACCCAGAGGCTGACCCACAAACTGACTCTTTGCTAAACACAAAATAAGGCAGTCTGGGAAACAAATGCGGCTTGCTTTAAAATAAGGACTGTGGTTTACAACACAGAGGAACAGTGTATCGCAGGGAAACTCAACACTCTCCTGAATACCAGGCAGGTCTAAGGCGAGCCACACTGAAGAATAGAAGAACCGAAGGACCTTCACTACTGCAATATTTTTTTTTTTTCTTTTTTCACCTTTTAACTAAGAAACCAATTTTTTTTCTTTTTTTTCTTTTTTTTTTTTTCTTTTCCTCTTCTTCTTTTTTTTTTTTTCTTCTTTTTTCCATCACCTGATTTTACCCTTTTAATTACTACCTTCTTATTTTTAACCAGTATTATTACTGCTACCATTTTACCATTTTTTTTAAAGTGCCATTTTATTTTCTCTTTATTTTAATTTGGGATTAGTGTTCTCCATTCTATTTTCATCGTTATATTATTGGTTGTTTCTAGTTTGCATTTATCTCCAGGGAGCTGTTGCTGGAATTTGTTGGGATTAATGGCTGTTCTATAGGAGCATTCTCCTCATATAAAAAGTCTCTTCCCCTCTTCCACTTCATTCTCTCTTTTCGCTCTTTTTTTTTCTTTTCCTTTCTTTTCTCGCTTTTACTTTCCCCCCTCCTTTTTCCCACTTTCATTTTTGCACTCCTTTTTTTGGTCCCTAATTTTCTTTTCTTTTTTCTCTTTTCTCTTTTTCTCTTCCTTCTTCCTTATCCCCTAATTCTCTTAATTCAGGTGGTCACCTTTATTTGGGGTTATTAATATCGTGAATATATTTGTGTATAGTGCCTGGTACGTGGTGCCTTGTTGTGTTGTATTTTGTGCCTTTAAATCAACACAGCAGATCCAAGCAACAGCAACCTCCTGAGCACCACACCCTCTGCTGAGGAACAGCAGCTGTACGTGAAACCTCGCCCCACCAGCCAGAAGAGCCACCACAGCTGTGAACAGCACCCACCAGAGGAGTTGCTGCCAACTGAAGAGCAGCTGCTACCGCAACCGCCCGAAGAGGAACCGCAGACCAAGGAGTCACTGCCACCAAGGGAGCAGCCACTGAACGACTCAACGTCTAGATATGTCAGTGAGATCAAACATGGGTAGACAAAGAAACCCCCAAAGGAAAGAGAAGGAGGACTCTCCAGAAAAGCAGCTAAGTAATACAGAGGCATGCAACATGACAGAAAAAGAATTCAGAATAAGGGTCCTAGAGTGCATAAACCGGATGGAGGAAAAAATCGACAACCTCAGCAAGAAGCAAGAAGAAACAGATGAAAAAATCGATAACATATGGAAGAAGCTAGAAGAAACAGATGAAAAAATTGATAACATATGGAAGAAGCTAGAAGAAACAGATGAAAAAATCAACAACTTAAGTAAGACCCAAGAAGATATGAAGAGCGATATAGCTGCAATGAAAAACTCCATTGAAAGTATCAACAGTAGACTAGGAGAAGCGGAGGACCGAATTAGTGATTTAGAAGACAAGGAAGCAAAACACACCCAAAATGTACTGCAATTGGAGAAAAAAATGAAAAGACAGGAGGAGAGCCTAAGGGAGCTTTGGGACAACATGAAACGAAACAACATACGAATAATAGGGGTACCAGAACAACAGAAGGATGAACAAGGATTAGAAAACCTATTAGAAGAAATAATATCAGAAAACTTCCCTGAGGTGGGGAAGAAAAAGTCACACAAGCCCAGAGAGTCCCAAACAAGGTGAACCCAAAAAGACCCACACCAAGACACATCATAATTACCATGGCAAATGTTCAGGACAAAGAGAGAATCTTACAGGCTGCAAGAGAGAGACGGAAAGTTACATACAAGGGATCTCCCATTAGATTGTCAAATGATTTCTCAACAGAAACACATCAGGCCAGAAAAGAATGGACGGAAATTTACAAAGTGATGCAAAGCAAAGGACTGAATCCAAGAATACTCTATCCAGCAAGGCTATCATTCAAACTTGAAGGGGAAATAAGAAGCTTCACAGACAAAAAAAGGCTAAGGGAGTTTATCACCACCAAGCCAGCAATGCAAGGAATGCTAAAGGGACTGGTATAAAAATAAGAAATAAAAAGCTCAGAAAGAAAACAGCCACACAAAAACAGAAATGCCTACAAACAACTACCTTTCAATAATAACTTTAAACGTAAACGGACTAAATGCTCCAAACAAAAGACATCGAGTGGCTGAATGGATAAAAAAACATGACCCATACATCTGCTGTCTACAAGAAACCCACCTCATTAGAAGGGACTCACACAGACTGAAAGTGAAAGGATGGAAAAATATCTTTCAGGCAAATGGAAAGGAAAAGAAAGCTGGGGTAGCAATACTTATATCGGACAAAATAGACCTCAAAGTGAAGGCCATAACAAGAGATAAGGAAGGCCACTTCATAATACTAAAGGGATCAATACAACAAGAAGATATAATCCTGGTAAACATATATGCACCCAATGCAGGAGCACCCAAATTCATAAAAAAACTCCTGGAAGATATCAAAGGAGACATCGACAACAATACAATCATAGTAGGGGACTTTAATACACCACTGACAGCACTGGATAAGTCCTCTAGACAAATAATCAGCAAAGATACAGCAATCCTAAATGACTCACTAGATCAGATGGACTTAATAGACATCTTCAGAACGCTTCACCCGAAAGCCAGGGAATATACATTCTACTCAAATGCTCATAGGACATATTCAAAAATAGACCATATATTGGGTCACAAGCAAAGTATCCCCAAATTCAAGAAGATTGAAATCATAAAAAGCGTCTTCGCAGACCACGATGGCATAATATTAGAAATAAACTACAATAAAAACAACCCAAAATACTCAAACACCTGGAAGCTGAATAGCATGCTATTAAATATTGATTGGGTTACCAATGAAATCAAAGAAGAAATTCGAAACATCCTGGAAACTAATGACAATGAAAACACAACAATCCAAAACCTATGGGACACAATGAAAGCAGTCCTGAGAGGGAAGTTTATAGCTCTACAGGCCTATCTCAAAAAACAAGAAAAAATGGTAGTAAATCATCTAACTCTACAACTCAAAGAATTAGAAAGAGAGCAACAAGAAAACCCCAGAGTGAGCAGAAGGAAAGAGATAATAAAGATTAGAGCAGAAATAAATGACATAGAGACCAAAAAAACAATACAGAAAATCAATGAAACCAAGAGCTGGTTCTTTGAAAGGATAAACAAGATTGACAAACCTCTAGCCAGACTCACCAAGAAGCAAAGAGAGAGGACCCAAATAAACAAAATCAGAAACGATAGAGGCGAAATAACAACAGACCCCACAGAAATACAAATGATTGTTAAAAAATACTATGGACAGCTCTACTCCAACAAACTAGACAACCTGGAGGAAATGGACAAATTCCTAGAAAAATACAACATTCCAAAACTCAATCAGGAAGAATCTAAAAATCTCAACAGGCCAATAACTATGGAAGAAATTGAAGCAGCCATCAAAAACCTTCCAGCAAACAAAAGCCCAGGACCAGACGGCTTCACAGGGGAGTTTTACCAAACATTCAAGGAAGAACTAAAACCTATCCTCCTCAGACTACTACAAAAAATTCAAGAGGAAGGAACACTTCCAAGCTCATTCTATGAAGCCAGCATCACCCTAATACCAAAACCAGGTAAAGACAACACAATGAAAGAGAATTACAGGCCAATATCCCTCATGAACATAGATGCCAAAATCCTCAACAAAATCTTAGCAAATCGGATCCAGCAGTACATCAGAAAGATCATACACCATGACCAAGTAGGATTTATCCCAGGGATGCAAGGATGGTACAATATCCGCAAATCAATAAACGTGATACATCACATAAACAAATTGAAAGAAAAAAACCACATGGTCATATCAATTGATGCAGAAAAAGCATTTGACAAAATTCAACACCCATTTTTGATAAAAGCTCTCAGCAAGGTGGGAGTAGAAGGATCATACCTCAACATAATAAAAGCCATATATGACAGGCCCACAGCCAACATCATACTCAATGGACAAAAACTAACACCATTTCCCCTAAGAACAGGAACAAGACAGGGATGCCCCCTCTCACCACTCCTGTTCAACATAGTACTGGAAGTGTTAGCCATTGCAATTCGGCAAGAAGAAGAAATAAAAGGCATCCAAATTGGAAAAGAGGAAGTAAAACTGTCCTTATTTGCAGACGACATGATATTATACATACAAAACCCTAGAGACTCCACCAAAAAGCTACTGGACTTAATACATGAATTTGGCAATGTAGCAGGATACAAAATTAACCCCAAGAAATCCGAGGCATTTCTATACACCAATAGTGAACTTTCAGAAAGAGAGATTATAAAAACAATCCCGTTACCATCGCACCAAAAAAATTAAGCTACCTAGGAATAAACTTAACTAAAGAGGTAAAAGACCTCTACTCAGAAAACTACAGGACGTTGAAAAAAGATATAGAGGAAGACATAAACAGATGGAAGAACATACCGTGTTCATGGATTGGTAGAATCAACATCATTAAAATGTCCATACTACCCAAAGCAATCTATAAATTCAACGCACTTCCCATTAAAATACCAACGGCATACTTCAGAGATCTAGAACGAACTCTCCAAAAATTCATCTGGAATAAAAAAAGACCTCGAATAGCTGCAGCAATCCTGAAAAAGACCAAAGTAGGTGGGATCTCAATACCAGATATCAAGATGTATTACAAAGCCACTGTTCTCAAAACTGCCTGGTACTGGCACAAGAATAGGCATATAGATCAATGGAATAGAATAGAGAGCCCAGAAATCGGCCCGAACCAATATGCTCAATTAATATTTGACAAAGGAGGCAAGAACATACAATGGAGCCAAGATAGTCTCTTCAATAAATGGTGCTGGGAAAATTGGACAGATATATGCAAGAAAATGAAACTAGACCACCAACTTACACCATACACAAAAATAAACTCAAAATGGATAAAGGACTTAAATGTACGACAGGAAACTATAAAAATTCTAGAAGAATCCAAAGGCAACAAAATCTCAGACATATGCCGAAGCAATTTCTTCACTGATACAGCTCCTAGGGCACTTGAAACTAAAGAGAAAATGAACAAATGGGACTACATCAAAATAAAAAGCTTCTGCACAGCAAAAGAAACCATGAACAAAACAACGAGAAAACCCACTGTGTGGGAAAACATATTTGCCAATGTCATATCCGATAAGGGCCTAATCTCCAAAATTTATAGGGAACTCATACAACTTAACAAAAGGAAGATAAACAATCCAATCAAAAAATGGGCAAAGGACCTAAATAGACACCTTTCAAAAGAGGACATTCAGAAAGCCAAGAGACATATGAAAACATGCTCAAAGTCACTAATCATCCGAGAGATGCAAATCAAAACAACAATGAGGTACCATCTCACACCTGTCAGACTGGCTATCATCAACAAATCAACAAACGACAAGTGCTGGAGAGGATGTGGAGAAAAAGGAACACTTGTGCACTGCTGGTGGGAATGCAGACTGGTGCAGCCACTATGGAAGACAGTATGGAGTTTCCTTAAAAAACTGAAAATGGAACTCCCATTTGACCCTGTGATCCCACTTCTAGGAATATATCCCAAGAAACCAGAAACACCAATCAGAAAGGATATATGCACCCCTATGTTCATAGCAGCACAATTCACCATAGCTAAGATCTGGAAACAGCCTAAGTGCCCATCAGTAGATGAATGGATTAGAAAACTGTGGTACATCTACACGATGGAATACTATGCTGCTCTAAAAAGGAAGGAACTCTTACCATTTGCAACGTCATGGATGGAACTGGAGAGCATTATGCTAAGTGAAATAAGCCAGTCAATGAAGGAAAAATACCACATGATCTCACTCATTCATGGATAATAGAGACCATTATAAACTTTTGAACAATAATAGATACAGAGGCAGAGCTGCCTCAAACAGATTGTCAAACTGCAGCAGGAAGGCCGGGGAGGGTTGCGGGGCAGGAGGTAGGGGGGTAAGAGATCAACTAAAGGACTTGTATGCATGCATAGAAGCATAACCAGTGGACATAAGACATTGGGGGATAGGGGAGGCTAGGGGACTGTCTAGGGCGGGGGGATAAAATGGACACATATGTAATACCCTTTGTAATACTTTAAGCAATAAAAAAAAAAAAAAAAAAAAAAAAAAAAAAAAAAAAAAAAAAAAAAAAAAAAAAAAAATAAAAAAAAAAAAAAAAAAAAAAAAAAAAAAAAAAAAAGAATTCCTGGGACTCCAGCAGCCCTCTGTTTCCCTCAACCTCAATCCTCAATGGTTTTTATAACCGGAAGTTATGGAAACTTCTCTTCTTGGCACCGGAACCCTTGGCTAGGAGGCCTGGTGAGGTGCTGAGACCCCTCACTCTTCAGGAAGGACCTCTGCAGCCAAGATATTCCTCCCAATTTTTATCCACCACATGTGGGTGTGAGACCAGCCAATTACACATCTCTGCCCCTCCTACCAGTCTCAATGTGACTCCTTTAAATCCCAAGTTGTAAGACTTCCATTCAGCCAGATTTCAAGCAGCATTTAATGATGGTTATTCTGTAGTTTAGTTGTAATTTTTATGTGGTTGTGGAAGGATGTGAGTACTGCATTTACTTACACTGCCGCCATGACTAGATGTCTACAAATTAATCATGCTTATTGGGCATTTGGGTACCAGTTAGTTTTCAGATAACTTTGTGTCCTAATTGCATTAGGCCTCCAGTATACAAAAATAATTTCCCACCTTGTAGACTTGGTTATAGCTCTCTTTTTTTCATTCAACAAGTCTGTAAACAGTTGCACAGATTTATATAAATGAATATAGCATACACACATGAAAATTGTTTGTATAGAAACCAGTGTACTCATCAAAATATGTGCAAGACTATATTTTTAAAATGATGTTGAATGGGAACTGAAACATTTCAAGGACATCAGAAGCAGTTGGCAAGCCTATTTGAATTGATGAAGCTTTGTGTGGAAAAATATGTGTCAAGATGGAACTATTGTACTGGCAGTGTTTTAAAAACTATACTGCCTTATCATTTGAGTATTACTTTGACATTTTTTAGTATGGCTCAATGATATTGCTGGAAATTTCAATTTGTTGTTAATATTTGCACTTTGCCAGAAATTAACTTCTTTCTTTGTGGTTTTAAAGATGTGTTTATTCTCTTATTGAGGTACAAGATAGTAAAGCACACAAATTTTAAATTTACAACTAAGTAAACTCTTGCACACACACATACATATAATACACATACCAGGGTAACCGCCACTCACATCAAGATATAGAACATTTCCAATAATGCAGAGGGTTCCCTTATGTCCTTGCTATTTATACCATACTCCCCCCAAAAAAACACTCTTCTGATTTCTATCACCATACATTTGGTTTGTCTATTATTGAAAATCATATATATGGAATCTAGTCTTTTGTATCTGAATATTTTTCTGGCTCATCCTTATGTCCATAACAGAAATATGGATTGTTGAGTATAGCAGTAGTTCATTATTTTTCATTACAGAGTAATACTCCACTGAATGAATATACCACTATTTGTTTATTCATTTTATTGTTGATGGACATTTGAGTTGTTTCTAGTTTGGGGCTGTTGTGAATGAAGTTGTTAAAAACATTCTCATACTTGACTTTTGCAATTATTTTCTTGGATATAAATCTAATATTGCAATTACTAGGTCATAAGGTCAGCATTATATTTAGCTTCAGTAGACACTGAAAGACATTTTCCCAAAGTGGTTGTTTCAGTTACACTCCTGGCAACAATATGTGGAAGTTCCAATCTTTGCCAATGCTGGGTTTTGTCGGTGTTTTTAATTTTCGGTAGGTGTTTAATAGTATTTCATTAAGGTTAATTTGTATTTCTATGAAGAGAAATAATGTTGAGAATTTTTGCATATTCTAATAAACCATTTTGGTATCCCCTTTTTGTGAAGCAATAATTCAAATTTGTTGCTTATTTTCCAAATTGCTATGTGCGTGTGCGTGTGTGTGTGTGTGTGTGTGTGTGTGTGTGTGTGTGTGTTTATTTATCTTTAGAGAGAGAAGACAGGAGAGAGAGATAGAAACATCATCGATCAGCTGCCTCCTTCACTTTATAGCAATTTTGCTGAACTACATCAGTTTCTTTATAAAATGTTTGTATATACATATGTGAAGTAACATGAGAGCATGTGCACCGCTTCGAAAATAATCTGTCAAAGAACTTGCATTACTAACTATAATTATTTGTTCCTTTTAACTAAAAGTCTCTTATACTATTGTAAAAATGAGTCACATTCACTGACAACACCAAATGCTAGTGAGGATATGGAGCCGCAGAAACTCTCATTCACTGCTGGTAGGAATGCAGAATGGCACAGCCACTTTGGAAGACACTTTGGCAGTTTCTTACAAAACTAAACATATTCGCCCTAACCGGTTTGGCTCAGTGGATAGAGCATCAGCCTGCAGATGCAAGGGTCCCAGGTTTGATTCTGGTCAAGGGCATGTACCTTGGTTGCGGGCACGTACCCAGTAGGGCGTGTGCAGGAGGCAGCTGATTGATGTTTCTCTCTCATCGATGTTTCTAACTCTCTATCCCTCTCCCTTCCTCTCTGTAAAAAATCAATAAAATATATTTTTAAAAAAACACACAAAACTAAACATATTCTTACCATACAATCCAGGAACTGTGCTTCTTGGCATTTACTCAAAGAAATTGAAAACTTATATCCACACAAAACCTGCACACAGATGTTTATAGCAGCTTTGTTCATAACTTCCAAAATTTGGAAACAACAAAGATGTTCCTTAGCAGGTGAATGGATACATAAACTGTGGTACATCCAGACAGTGGAATATTACTCAGCACTAAAAAGAGAGGAGCTACTAAACCATGAGAAAGACACGGATGAACTCTAAATGCATGTTACTAAGTGAAAGAAGTAAATCAGACTGTATGATTCCAATTGTATGACATTCTGTAAAAGGCAAAACTATAGAGACAGTAAAAAGATTAGTGGTTGCCAAAGTTTGGTTTGGAGAGAAGAATGGGCAGAGCGCAGAGAATTTTTAAGGCAGTGAAAATACTCTGTATGATATACAATGATGGCTACACATCATTATACTTTTGTCCAAACCCATAGAATGCACAACACCAGGAGTGAACGCTAAGGTAAACTATGGACTGTGGATGATAATGATGTTTCAGGGTAGGTTCATCTTGTTTTTTTTTTTTTTTTAAAGTACTATTCTGGTCAGTGATAGTAGGAATCCTATGCATGTGTGGGGGCAAAGGGTATAGAGGAAATCTCTGTAACTTTCTCTCAATTGACTGTAAAACTAAAACTGCCCTAAAATAGTTTTATAAAAAGTAAGCCAATTCTTCCAAAATTTTCTGCCTCTTGCATTTTACTTCTGAAGCCTGAGATTAAGACATAAAACCTTAATTTGGTAAATAATCATTATCCACATTGGAACAACTAACAGAAACTCTGCTGCATGATTTTGTTAATTGTGCATTCTTGCCTCGCCAAATGTACAGAAGATGCAAACATACACAATTTACAAAGTAAACTTTACGAAATGATCCTTAGTTACATTCTGACGTGGCAATAATGGTAGTAACAACAGGAAAGCACTGAATACTTCTAAGTCCATTTATGTACCTGATTTGCACCAACTGGCAACAACCTGTGAGAACAGTGAGGTGGGTATATTACTTACAATGTGAAATTGAACAAAGTAAGTACAGAGAGCTTAAGTGTGGTTGTATAAAGACATCTTTCTCCTTTCAAAAGTACTGAGACATATCAATAATGAGATATTGATCTGCCTAGGAAGCATTCAAAGAACCAAATCAATGGACAATTGATATAAGCATTTTCTTGAGTTAAATCCAACTATCTCAGAGCACAAGATTGAATATTCTTTGGTGACTTGTGACATCAACTAAGCAACATGAGTGAATTACAGCTGCATGTCCCCTCTAGGACTATCTATTATCCAATATGTCTTATTTAATTTTCAGTTTCAAGCAGGCAAATTGACCATGTATACTTGCTTGTGTCAGTAGCTAATTTTAGATCACTAATCTAATTGAAAATGGCATGCCCCTTTAGCTTGTCATGTAAAAATCACATTTTCTGATTAATATGATTCATTTATATTAGATTTGACTTGACAGAATGGCAAAGTGTAATATAGGAGGCAAGTATAACAGGATTTCTCTCTCTCTCACTCAGTCACACTTGTTATAAATGATCTAGTCAAGGCAGCAGGCTACAGACTTTTCCCTTTAATGAGATAAATTTTGAACTCTTACCTATTTTAATGCGACATTGCTGTTGTTTTCTCACAAGCAGGGCAACTCTTATCAGAAGGGTGACAGTTTTTCCATAGCCTACATGTACATTCATTTATGGCAAATGGACAAAGTGCTATGATAGAAAGATTGCTCTTCCGTTACTGTTCTGTTGAAACTGCTTGCAGTTTAGCTAAAGCTGGACATTCATGTTTTTTTTCTTTTCTTTTTCTTTTTGTACTTCAATGAGAAGCGTATTTATTTAGGTCAAGATCTCTTTGGGTTATTCATTTTTTAATGGAATTTATTGGTATGACATTGGTTCACAACACCATACGGGTTTCATGTGTCCAACTCAACAGCACACTGCATCATGTGCTCATCGCCCAAAGGAAAGTCTCTTTCCCTCCCCACTTATCCCCAAGTTACCCACTTCCACCTACCACAACCCCCTTTCCCTCTGGCTATCACCACCTTCTTTCATCCAGTCCCCCAACACTCCTCCTCTCTGAGATCTGTCAGTGTGTTCTATGTATCCATGCTTCTGTTTCTATTTTGTTCATCAATTTATTTTGTTTGTTAGATTTCACATATAAGTGAGATCATATGGTATTAATCTTTCTCTGACTGGCTTATTACACTTAGCATAATACTCCAAATCCATCCATGCTATTGCAAAAGGTTATATTTCCTTTTCCTTTTTTTAAAACAGCCGAGTAGTATTCCATTGTGCAAATGTGGCACAGTTTCCTCCTTTACCGGAAGCCATACTTCTTTCCCAAGTCCTCCTCTTCTCCCTTCCACCCCCTTCTACCTCCCCTTTCCATGCTCTACCAAATGTCTGAACATTTCCTAGGACTAATTTAATCTAAATAATTTCACTGGCATTTTGGTAAAGTGAAGTTGAGAAGTTATATTGCTTTCAATACATTTTCTTCTGAATTGGTATAGATCTCAAAAGTATAAAAGAAAATCATTAAGAGAGAAATAGAGAGAGATCTATACTAGCTTGTAGAATATTTGTGTAAAAATTCCTAGTGATGACTGGTTAGATGTAAACTTTGTATCCTTTTTGCATCTTTTTTATTCCTACATCACTCCTTTCTCAACTTTCTTACACATTAATGATCCTGATATAGGCATTTTCCAAGATTGATGGATGAGTAGCTAAAAGGTTTCATAGCCCAAGGCAAGGGAGAGGTCCATTAACTTCACATGGTCAATAATTTCCCTGGGTAATGCCCTCTTCTGAAATTTTATTGCTCATAAAACCCATGTTTTAATGTTCAGAAAAATTAAACATCATTGTAAGTTGCTCATTCTTAAAATTATATCTGTCCTTGCCTTTTTGCTGTGTCTTCATTCTTCAAATATGTTGGAATACGCTTTTTATATACTTCTTTAAAATTTAAATTTGGTTTGAGTTTTATGTATTGTGTTTCACACTTAGAAACTAATATTCAGTTTCAAGGGACATATGTGTATAATTCTCTTAACCCAAGAAATTAAGCATGTTATTCTGAAACAGACTATCTGTAACTAAATAGTTTTAGTCTAACTATGTATTTATATCTTAAGGGTCTACTAGGATTACTAGGATGTCAAACCACCCAATGAAAAATGAAAGAAAAAAAATGGACACTCACCGTCAAACGGAGGCAGGAAGGAGAAAACTAGACAACTGTGTTCTGTTGCTGTATTGTTTAATGAATTGACTGACTCAGACTGTATGTGAGGCCATCTTTCTTGCAGACCTTCCTATTTCATCAAAATAAATTTTCTGTGGACTATTACTGGCCTTTTAGTTTAATTTGTCAACCCATATGAAATCATTAACTGTTTTCATGGCTTTTATTTTTTTTTCACTTTTTTTGGCTGGCTGTCTTTTTTATTTCCATCACCATTTATCCCGTCTATGCCCTCTTCCACATCCCTCCATACCCCTCACCCTCACCCCTGCCATCTCATGATTATTAATTTTTAAATCTCCTCAGATTAAAAAAGGGATTCTTTATATTTTCTGAAATATGTCCAAATGGGATTTCATTTTTATTCAAGAAAGAGCTACAGGTACTAACTGGTAAAATAAAAGCGAGAACACTTACTTAAATATTTTTCACTCACTCGGGGAAATTTCCAGTAATATATAATCTCGGGTGCACTCAATCTCATCCAGATTGTATCTAAAGACAGAGTGCAAGGTTTCTATTCCTAGTTTACTCTCTTTATTTTTAAAATTTATCTTCATTGTTGAAAGTATTACAGATGTTTCCTTTTTTCCCCATTGATGCCATCTAGCTCACCCCAGCCCCGGCCCCAGGCCTTCACCACACTATAGTCTGTATCCATGGGTTATGCATACGTGTATATAAATTCTTTGGTTAATCTCTTCCCCTCCACCCACCCACCCACACCTTCCCTCTGAGATTAATCAGTCTGTTCCATGTTTCTATGTCTCTGGATCTATCTTGTTCATCAGCATATTTTGTTCATTGGATTCCACAGATGAGAGTGATCATGTAATATTTGTCTTTCTTTTACTGGCTTATTTTGCTTCTTATAATACTCTATAGGTCCCTCCATGCTGCATAGTATTCTATGGTGTACATGTACCACAGTTTTTTTATCCACTCCTCTACTAATGGACACTTGGCTGTTTCCAGATCTTACCTATTATAAATTGCACCGCTATAAACATAGGTGTGCACCTATTCTTTCTAATTGGTGTTCAGGTTCATAAGATAAATTCCTAGAAGTAGGACCACTGAGTCAAATGGCTGTTTCATATTTAATTTTTTGAGGAAGGTCCATACTGTTTTCCATAATGGTTGTACAAGTCTACATTCCCACCAGCAGTGTACTAGGGTTCCCTTTCCTCCACATCCTCATCAGCACTTGTCATTTGTTGATTTGTTGATAGTAGCCATTCTGACAGGTGATACCTCATTGTCATTTTAATTTGTATTTCTCTGATGAGCATTTTCATATGTCTCTTGGCCATATATGTGTCCACTTTGGAGAAGTGTCTATTTATGTCCTTTTCCCATTATTTAATTGTATTGTTTGTCTTCCTTTTGTTAAGTTGGATGAATTCCTTATATATTTTGGATATTAACCCCTTATCAGATGTATCATTGGCAAATATGTTCTCTCATACAGTGGGCCCCCTTTTCACTTTGTTGATGGTTTATGTTGCTATGCAGGAGCTTTTTATTTTTTTTTATAGTTCCATGAGTTTATTTTCTCCTTAGTTTCCTTTGTCCTAAGAGATGTATCCACAAATGTATTGCCATGAGACGTGGCTGAGATTTTTATTGCCTATGTCTTCGTATAGTATATTTATGTTTTCATGGCTTACATTTATTCTTGTGTATAGTGTTAGTTGGTGGTCCATTTTCATTTTTTGCATGTACCTGCCCAATTTATCCAACACCATCTATTAAAGAAACTATCTTGACTCCATTGTATGCTCTTGCCTCCTTTGTCAAATATTAATTGAGCATCATGGCTTGGGTTGATTTCTGGGATCTCTATTCTGTTTCATGATCTATATGCCTATTCTTGTGCCAGTACCAGGCTGTTTTGATTACAGTGGCTTTGTAGTATAATTTGATATCTGATCATGTGATCCCTCCAACTTTGCTCTTCTTTCTCAAGATTGCTGCAGGTATTTGGGGTCTTTTTGGTTCCATATACAGCTATGGAGTGTTTTAGATCTGTGAAGTATGTCTTGTGTATTTTAATAGGGATTGCATTGATTCTATAGATTGTTTTGGGTAGTATGGGCATTTTAATGATGTTAATGTTATCAATCCATGAACATAGTATATTATTCCACTTGTTTATATCTTCCTCTATCTATTTTTTCAATGTCCTGTAGTTTTCTGAGTACAGGTCTTTTACCTCCTTGCTCAAGTTTATTCTTAAGTATCTTAATTATTTGTTGCAGTGGTAAATGGTATTGTTTGCTTAGTTTCTCTTTATAAGAATTTATTATTGGTGTATAAAAATGCCAATGACTTTTGGGTGTTGATTTTGTATCCTGCTACATTTCCAAATTCCTTTATTAAATCTAATAGTTTTTTGGTGGAGCCTTTAGGGTTTTCTACGTACAATGTCAGGTCATTCACAAATAATTAAATGTTTACTTCCTTCTTTCCAATTTGGATGCCTTTTATTTCTTCTTCTTGTCTGATTGCTGTGGCTAGGACGTCCAGTACTATGTTAAACAGGAATGGTGAGCGTGGGCATCCCTGTCTTGTTCCTACCAGTCTCTATGTGGTGTCCACTTTCCCTCCTTGTTTATCAGGGCTCTTTCCAGTTATTCTTCAGTTGATTGTTCAGGATGGTTTTTCTATATTTTAGTTGTAATTCCAGTTTGGCCCTAGGAGAGTGTCAGTGTAGCTTCCATTTACTCTGCCGCCATTTTGGAAAGTCCCAGTTTACTTTATTTCAATGATGAAATTAAAAAGCACAGAGAGAATGGGCTGGGATTCAAATAGTCTTATTTTGAGCTCACACTGACCAGCCAAGTACTCTCTGGAAATCACTTAACCTGCTTGTGTATTAGTTGTACATCACCTCTTGAAAACAGTGTTGCTAGGAATATTTGCCCTGTGTTACAGGGGTGTAGTGAGAAGCAATGGAGGCAATGTGGTTGAAAACACTTTCTAAAATTTAAAGCTCCAAACAAATAAAAGGTGCTTTTAAGATCATCCACAAAATGAGAATATATTTATCTGCATTTCAACCTTGCTAATTCCCTTGGTATGAAATATTTCTCTATACCAATGATGGCGAACCCTTTGATCTCAGCGTGTCAGCATTTTGAAAAACCTTAACTTAACTCTGGTGCTGTGTCACATATAGAAATTTTTTTTGATATTTGCAACCATAGTAAAACAAAGACTTATATTTTTGATATTTATTTTATATATTTAAATGTCATTTAACAAAGAAAAATCAACCAAAACAATGAGTTCACTTGTCACCTCTGACACGCGTGTCATAGGTTTGCCATCACTGCTCTATACATTACTTTGTCTGCCATTGGAAACTTGTGAAAGAAAAAAATCAAGGTCAAGATAATATGCTCATGAGTTATTCTTCTGCATGATAATAAGTGAAAATGATACCCTAATGGCCCTATAAATTGTAAAACCTTAGGGAGACAAGTTGGCTAATTATGTTAATGGTTAGATATTGAAGTTTAATCTCAATATAGAAGTTATCTAATCATCCATTTCTTACCTGCCAATCTGTTGCAATTACTAATCAGGCAGAAAGCACAGAACTCTAGCCATTAGAAAACAAATTATCACACATATTTAACTACCAATGTGTCTGGATCCTTCATTTTTTACTAAATTATATTGCCTATGAAGGAATCTCATTGTAAATATTTGCTTGACCTTTTCAAGTATACTGGGTTTACCTTTCCATATGCAGCTGTATAATATATGCATACATAAAAATGCCTTTCAATCATGTCAAATACTTCTGATAATAATATCCTTATAATCTGGTCTAGAAAACCCACATCATTTTCTAGCTGATAATATAGAGGACTAAAATAAGCTCCTGATGTAAAGCAGTTTAAAATGAGCTGTGGGGTGTTATTAAAATGTTAGGCAGGAAATCTTCATCTCTAGAAATTCATTAGGTACAAAAATCCATATTTCTTAATAAATTAAAAGGGATATCAATGTGTGCAGTGCTTTCCACTAGGGTAATATTGTCATGTGGGGAAGAACAATTCATTGTGCAGGACTGTCCCTTAGAGGGCAGGACATTTAGCAGCCAAGCCTTTACCCTCTAATGACCCTACCCATGGTCATTGTGACAAATGGCTTTTAGGAATATAAATAGCTCACTACTGAGAACCACTGAAGGAAAATTGGATATGTTAATCTTATGTGAAAATCTAGACTTCTGTGAGAGGATGGAGACTAGAAACACATAGAAAGAATAAACAATAACAGATAAATGGGATTTTTTTTGGAGATAATTTAATCAACAGTAGTGAAGAAAGCAATTTTAATAGTACTTTATTATTATACTAGAGGCCCGGTGCACAGATTTGTGCACCAGTGGGGTCCCTTGGCCTGGCCTGCACCCTATCATAATCAGACACCTCTTGGGGGATGTCAGACTGCCAGTTTTGGCCCAATCCCTGCAGGCCAGGCCAAGGAACTGCACTGGTGCACGGATAGGCCTCTAGTATGCATATTAGATCTTTGGTTAATCTCTTTACACCCTCCCCTCTCCCCCTTTCCCCCTTCCCTCTGAGATTCATCAGTCTAGTCCATGTTTCCATGCCTGTGCATTGAGTGTCTGACCCCTGGTGGCCAGTATGCATCATAGCTAATGGTCAAACAGTTGGACGGTCACTTAGGCTTTTATATATAGAGATTTCTAGATGAGTAGCTTTTGTTGAAACCAACTTTTACATAATTCTTCTTAATCACTTTATCATTTTCAGTTATTTACGGTAAATTGTCATTTATTCTACAAATGAATCATTAATTTTATTTTTTTATTTTTTTAATTAAATCTTTATTGTTCAGATTATTACATTTGTTCCTCTTTTTTCCCCCCATAACTCCCCTCCTCCCAGTTCCCGCCCCACCCTCTGCCCTCACTCCCCACCCACTGTCCTCATCCATAGGTGCACGATTTTTGTCCAGTCTCTTCCTGCATCTCCCACACCCCTTTCCCCCCCAAGAATAGTCAGTCCATTCCCTTTCTATGTCCCTGATTCTATTATAATCACCAGTTCATTCTGTTCATCAGATTATTTATTCACTTGATTCTTAGATTCACTTGTTGATAGATGTGTATTTGTTGTTCATAATTTGTATCTTTACCTTTTTCTTCCTCTTCCTCTTCTTAAAGGATACCTTTCAGCATTTCATATAATCCTGGTTTGGTGGCGATGAACTCCTTTAGCTTTTCCTTATCTGTGAAGCTCTTTATCTGACCTTCAATTCTGAATGATAGCTTTGCTGGATAAAGTAATCTTGGTTGTAGGTTCTTGGTATTCATCACTTTGAATATTTCTTGCCACTCCCTTCTGGCCTGCAAAGTTTCTGTTGAGAAATCAGCTGACAGTCGTATGGGTATTCCCTTGTAGGTAACTGAGTTTCTTTCTCTTGCTGCTTTTAAGATTCTCTCTTTGTCTTTTGCTCTTGGCATTTTAATTATGATGTGTCTTGGTGTGGTCCTCTTTGGATTCCTTTTGTTTGGGGTTCTCCGCGCTTCTTGGACCTGTAAGTCCATTTCTTTCACCAGGTGGGGGAAGTTTTCTGTCATTATTTCTTCAAATAGGTTTTCAATATCTTGCTCTCTCTCATCATCTGGCACCCCTATAATTCTGATGTTGGTACGCTTGAAGCTGTCCCAGAGGCTCCTTACACTATCCTCGCATTTTTGGATTCTTTTTTCATTCTGCCCCTCCGGTTGGGTGTTTTTTGCTCCCTCACATTTCAAATCATTGACTTGATTCTTGCGCTCCTCTGGTCTGCTGTCGGGAGTCTGTATAATATTTGTTATTTCAGTCCGTGTATGCTTAATTTCTAGTTGGTTCCCCAATATAACATCGAGGGTCTCATTAGTTTTCTTGTAGATCTCATTAAGTTTATCGGCGGCTTCTAAACAGTTCTTGAGAGACCTTAAAAGTGTGGTTCTGAACTCTATATCTTCCATTGACAATTTTGCCCTGTTTCTTTGTCTCCGCATTTTGTTATGCTTTCTTGGTGCACCCCCTAGTGGTCTTTGTGTGCAGTCTTGTAGTTAAGCCTTGATTGTTGTAGCTAATACCAGGGAGGGTTTGACCTCCAGGCCAAGTGGCTGTGAGAATCAGCTGTGTCTGCAGTGAGAGAACTTCTGTCCTCTAGGGAGGTGCTAATCTAGCCTTTGCCTGAGGCTATCCGGCAAATGCCTCTGTGCAGGGCTTGGGCGGGGCGGGTAGCACAGGATCAACAGGGTGGGCCGGAGAGAGCAGTTATGGTGGCTCTCAGTCCTGTCCCCAGGGGCTCTGCCTCTCTGAGTCCCAGCACCCGCTGCAAACCTCGGAGAGAAAGCTGCACTCGCTCTGACCAAAGCCAGACAGTCCCGCTTCTCCCGTTTGAGTCTGGGTCCCTAAAGACTCGCCTGTATCTGGAGCTCAGAGTCTGCGACTCCCTCCCAATTGAAAACGCCAACCGTGCCCTCCGCCGCCAGCCCGCTCCGCGCACTCCGCACCTCAGAATTTGACTTCAGCATTGCGCCTCCTCTGAGTGTCTGTATGCGTTTCTCTTTCCTCCTAGTTGTAGGACTTCCACTCAGCCTGCGTTTCTGTGGGTCTGGGTGATGTCCATTCCATCTTTTAGTTTCACTTTTGAAGTAGTTGTTCAAGGCAGCAAACTCCGGCGTTAACCTATGCCGCCATCTTGGTTCTCTCCTAATTTTATTATTAAAATGACAATTTCCCATCACCGACTTTAATTTTCTTAGTAAATACAATTTCTTCAAATTTCCCCAAGAACTCCAGCTCTGTTGTCACAGCTGCTAATACACATCACCCGTCCTTATGTGGCATTGACTTCAGGAGGTTTGCTGTTGCATTCTTCTCCAGATACTTATAGACAAGCTAATAAATGGCATATACTTTCCTTAAAATATACAGTCATGGCACTGGCTGTGTGGCTCAACTGGTTGGAACATCGTCCCATACACCAAAAAATGTTGCAGATTCCATTCCTGTCAGGGTACATACCTAAGTTGTGGGTTCCATATCTGGTTGGGGTATGGAAGGCACCCGATTCATGTCTCTCACATTGATCTCTCTCTCTCTCTCTCTCTCTCTCTCTCTCTCTCTCTCTCTCTCTCTCCCCTTATCTCGCTTTCTCTGAAAATCAATAAACATATCCTCCAGTGAGAATAAAAATATATATAGTCATGAACTAAAAGCTACAAATGCCATCACTATTTTAGAATAAAATCTTTATCATGGCCTATAGATTTAGTGTGGTTTGGTCCCTGGCCACCTCTGTGACTTGATTTCCTACTCTGTAGCTGCTCACTTTCCCTTACCTGCACTGGTTTCCTTACAATTCCTGAAACATTTTCTGACTGTTCCCACTTTAGGAATCTTGAGGTGATGGATCCATCTACCTGAATGTGTTACACCTGATCTTCAAATGGCCCTCTCCTTTTTTCTCTTTCAGATATCCACTCATCTCCTCAGAGAGGTCTTCTATGACCAACATATATACTAGTAAATGTGTTCCCACACCTCTATTCCCCTTAACCTGCTTTACTTTTCTTCCGAAAGCTTACTGCCACCTGCCATTTTCCCCATACTAAATATAAATCCTTTATCAATAACGTATTGAGGTAGACAAGGGTAGGCTGCCTCAGTTTGAGTTCCAGTGTTGTGCCTTACTAACAAGGTGACTTTTTGCAGGTTACTTAAACTTTCAGTGGCTTAGTGTCCTCAGTGTCCACTTCATAATGCTGTTGCCCCACCTCCTTCCTTGGATTTAAGGTATGTCCAAGTTATGGGGCATGCAGGGGGCAGCTGATCAATTTTTCTCTCTCATAGATCTTTCTATCCCTCTTTCTTCCTCTCTCTCTAAAATCAATAAAAACATCTTTTTAAAAAAAAAAAAAAGATATATTCTAGTTAGGAAGAACTTCAGAGAATATTTACTCCAATTTTCCACCTTCTCTTTCCCTGTCCTGTATCCCTTCTTTTTTTAACATTATCTTTGTCCTGTTATTCAAAATTTCAGAATGGTGAGGAGGGAGGATTACCTTCAGAGCTCTTAGCCATCTTGTATATATCCCTTTTTATAAGACTTCTACATGGAAATTTTCAATCGTCTTAATTTCATCTCAAATCCAATTTTCAATAAATACAGCTCTTCAACTGAACTGATTTTCTATGTCACACACTACAAACAGTGATAATTATCATTTGGTTACTTGACTAATTTCAGTCTCAACAAATATCTGCATCTCTTATGTCCTCATAGAAGGTGGTAGGTATTTGGAGTAAAAAGGGAGATTGTAGGGAATGTTTTGCTATAGCCATGCCCTTACAAAATTTGCAATATAATTATGAATATAAAATTAATGTTCATCAAACAGGGACTCTTACTTTATTGAGTTTTTTAAATATCTGAGGGTGTGTTGTTGTTGCTCCAAAAGGAAAAAAAAATTGCTGCTGCATATGTTTTAATGAATATTTTAGTAAAGTTACAAAAATAACAACCCAGATTTTTCTCAACATTTAATTCAATTACAAATCTTGTTATATTGCTTACATATCTAGAGCTTTTAATCTAAAATAATAATTAAGATGTATTCATTTATTGATGTTCACTAGTTCACATTTAAGAGATTAAATTACCCTAAACAATTAACCTCAAATTTACTTAAGTTCCCTTAGGAATCATAATCTACATATACAAATTTAATACATATGATTCTTTGATTCTTACAAGTTCTTCAAAAATCTCCCAGGACAGTACTACAAACCCAACAAACAAAATCTTTCTATGACTCTAATAGAGAAGAAGTACTAATATAGTAAATTAGGGCCACTTGTATATTTAAATACTGCTATAAACTCAATAATATCCTCTTATACCTTTCAAGTCAAAGTCACAAGTCAAATATTAATTAACAATTTCAAATTAAAATCAATTCACATGTCAGATTCTCCAATACATCAGATCCTTTTAAATATGTTAAGCATCTTAAAAAATATATACAGAGAAGGTAATCCTAAATTTAATACAAAGTAATATTACTATAATTTTGATTTTAATTATTTGTTTCTGTTTTTATTGCTGCAGAGGCACAACTAAAGGGTCTAAGTCTTAGGACCATAATTTCAATTTATGGTCATAAAAGTCAAGGATGGGACACAGGAGCTCTCCCTCTCTTAATCTCTCCCACCTGGTTCAACTCAGCTAATCTCCTTACCACCTGATTGGATGCCATATTGTTTTCATACATTTTCATAGTTTTTCCTGGCTGGTTCTCATCAGCCAGTCCTTTTTTTAAATTTTGTATAAGACTATATAGCATATAAGAGTTACAGTATAATATCTAATAGTTACACTGTGCCACATAATACTGTGTGCACAAAAGTAAACTATTGTCATCTTATTTTGAGAATTTCTTTGAGTAAAGTATGTTAGTATTAAAAGGAAAGATTCTGTTTTAGCTCATGCTTATGCTTCTTTTCAGAAATGCACAATTGTTTATTAGCAGATCTTAAACCAAACAGGATAGGAAAAAAAAAACCCAGCATTTTAAGTTTGATTGAGCTACGTTTTCAAGTGAATAAAAAAAGTTGATTAATTGGTGTTTGTGGGGATTTCACATATAACTTTCCAAGCTTTTAAAAAAGTTGTTTTTAAAGTATAATCCATGTGTGACCTATTACACATGAAAAGATAGCTGATGGCTAATCTCAATGAAAAGAAACATGTATTCAAATTAAATTTCATTTATAGCCCCCTCCTTCTTTTCTTTTAAGCTGTCTCTCGTATTGTATCAATGGCATTTTAAACCCAGAGGTAAAGAATAGAACATGAGGACAAACAAAGAAGTCAAATTAACTTTAAAGTACTCTTCACATTATTCTTTAAAATCTCAACCTCTCCAAGACAAAAACAAAAAGTCTTCAAAGTGTGACATTATTTAAAGGAATTTCTCAAGTGCAGACATTTGCAAATCTGACTGAGGAAACTATAAGCAATGAAGTAGCCGAAGGAAGAATGTGAGAATGAGCCTGAGGTTTCCATGTGAAGGCCTTGCTTCCTAATTGTTATTATGCTTACAAGGACACTCTGTAAAAAGAAAAATGAACTCCTTGTTCAACACCTGCTGTAAAAAGATGCCGGGACTCTGTGGCTTGCTTAAATCATTTTTTTTCCTGAAACAAATTGCCGAACAAGCCCTGGGCCATTTAATTTCCAAATACCAGTAATTAAAATGAGTAACATCATCAGAATTTGGCAGGGCCACGGCTTTCTTCTCCCTTTTCATTTTCACATAAATTTCACTGAAGGTCAGATTTGTTGAAGGGAGGAGAAGGGGGGCGAAACCTGCGGCTGTGTGCTCCTGGAAGGTTAAAATATGACTTGTTCACAGTGTCCCTCATAGTTCAGGACTTAATGGACCTTGACGGGGATAACCTAGAAGTTAATTTTACTCTGTGTCCCAAAAGCAGTCATTGTCAATGTAATCTTTCTTGTGGGCTGAAGGGTATCGTCAACAAATGATCTGACTTTCAATAGCAATTGACCAGCAATGTCTCGGACCCAAAAAGTCATGGATGTGACTCCCTATAGATGTTTCCTACTCATAGTGATAAAAATAATTTTACCTTTTTTTCTTTATATCTTATACATCCCATTTTTACATATTTCTTCCTAAGAATTAATTCATAATAGTTCTCGCATTATTTTTTCTTCACTTAAGGTCAGAGTATATCCAACTGATAAATTGTAAAATGCTTCAAAATACAGTGTACACTTATATCAAGAAAAAACAACTTTTAAATATTTAGCTAGCTCTTCATTTGGGAGAACTGGGGTGGAACAATGCAGAGAATATGTGCTTTGGACTCAGTCTTAGTTTCTTACCTTGGGTCTGTTAGTTCCTGGGTGGGCAAAGTGGGTTGAGTAGTTTCATGTCTTGTGGTCTCCATTCCCTAATCTGTAAATTGGAAAGACTAAATCTTGCCTCAATAAAAATTCAATGAAATGAAGCATGCAAGGCAGATTAATATTCTGAGGAATGACCCCAGTCTAATTTCTACAAAAAATTCATTGTGGGTAAACAAATATGATTTTTTTCCAGCATACCCTCACCCTAAAGAGAGCAGTTAAATCTGGTCACCTTGAGATTTGGGTTCACCTTATTCAGATCAGAATAACAGGCACTGGTTTTCATAATGCTAGACCCCCGGGGTTGTTCTTCACAATGGCCCAGTTAAAGAGGGTGGCCCTTGGAATCTATGGAAGCTAGACAGTAAATGCCAAGGACAGGAGCATCAACAAGGGCCTTGAGTGGCAGAGCCTGCTGGAAGGGGCATTGCAGTAGAAGGGTTGCACTCTCTGATCGAAAGCATATAATAGTGGGAAATATGGGAACAGAGGACAAAAGATCAGTCTGAAAACAACTTTTCTAAGGCAGGAGTAAGAACACATGGAGGTTACATATTTGTATATAGCATAAAGCCAATGTAATATACTACTGCAGATAAATGAACAGCAAAACTGAGATGCTCCTGGTTCTAACTGAACCACATGATATGGGAAAGAGCACAGTAGACACGGGAGGGAATTGGGTAAAATAATCAGGCTGCTGTAAATGTTTCATTGCTTAAGTCGCCTTCCCAGGCCTCACAGTCTGTAGAAATGTGATTGCCTTGAAAATAGCAACATTTTCTAGCATTGACCTACTTTTCTAGGATATTCAGAAAATCTCAAAAGAGGGATGTGCTCAAGAACAAGTTCACTCCCAGGTTCTCATAAGGCTCTACCAAGGACATGCTATGCTGGGTGGAGAAAAGAGAGGAAGCCCCCCACCCCACCCCACCCCCCGCCAACAACTCTCTTAAGTTGCATTCTGCAGTTTAATGAAATAGCTTTCTCAGCTTTTACTTATAGTGCTCTTTTATTTTAGCACTTGTGTTAAGTATCCAAGTGGCTGGAGAAATGGATTCAAGCAAAAGGTAGAATCTCTTCCCTTTGAGGACATAAAACTAGATTAAGCCTGTAACAGACATTGTCCAGTCTATGTCCCTGAAACTTTATGTATATTGCTGTAGACTTCCAGCTACCCAAATCTATATCCCTATGCCTAAGGCTCTGGCCAGTGTAAAGAAGTGCCAAAGAATTAACACCTCCTGGGAGCATTGATTCTCAGGATAGGTGTATAAACTTTCCAGCTCCCTTGCCTCTTGAGCAACTCTGAATGTGTGTTATGTGCTGTTTCCCAGAGAAATTCAACTTCAGGTGCCCACTGTGGTAGTTAGCTTAATGTATTGGCTATCTTCCCTGCCCTGTCTCATGACACCATTCCTTTACCAAAGTTGCCTGTACTTCCCAATTAAACTTGAACTTGAATCCTTGTTTCAGGTACTGAATCTAGAAAACACAAACTAAGGCAAGCACCATAAAATGAGTTCTCTTCCAAGTTCCTAGCAACCCCTACAAATGAATTCTTCTTTGATCATGTCACATGCTCATTAGAAGCAATCAGATACATCTGCGCCATAGTAGTGGACAAACTTGAATTCTTTCCCAGGTTAGTTCCTTGCTCTTATCTGGCAGGATAATGCCATCAGTTCACCAGTCATGATTAAATGCTTTCCTGACTCAAGCTGTAACTCATCTTCCAAAACCAACATTGCATCCCAAATTGTTTTTTTATTTCAGCTTTATTGAGGTATAACTGACAAATACCATTGTAAGATATTTAAAGTGTACATTGTGATGATTTGATATATGGATGCATTGTAATAGGATTCCTTGCATCTAGTTAATTAATACCCCCATAACCTCACAAATTTATCATTTTTTTCTTTTTGGTGAGAAAATTTAAATTTTCTTCTCTTAGCAAAGTTCAGTTATACAATATAATGTCATCACCAAATTGTTTTAAGCAAGAAATAGTAAAGGGATTTTAGTCTTTCCAAGAATATTCAGTTATCAGAAGCTTCAGTTATTTAAAGCCACAGAGCATTGTGAAATCCTATATAATAAAAGGCTAATATGCAAATCAACCAAACGGTGGAATGACCAGTTGCTATGATGTGCACTGACCACCAGGGGGCAGACGCTCAATGCAGGAACTGCCCCCTGATTGTCATTGCGCTCCCACAGGGGTAGTGCCACTCAGCCAGAAACAGGGCTCATGGCTGGTGAGCACAGCAGCGGTAGTGGGAGCCTCTCCCACCTCTGCAGCAGTGCAAAAGACACCCCCAAGGGTTCCTGGACTACAAGAGGGCACAGGCTGGGCTGAAGGACCCCCTTCCCCCAGTGCAAGATTATTATTTTCACTAATATTTGCTCTCTTAATTATTTATTCTGAGACTGTATAAGCAAACTATTCCATTCCTTCCTTGCTCGGGCATAAGAAAGGGGCAGGAGTGGGAAGAGAAGTTTGATTTTAACAGAAATATCTGAAACATTAAATTTAAAGTATTTTATCCTTCTCAATAAAAGTTGGAGAAAATACAAATAAAAGTATTTTACCTTTAAAATGGATTTTCAAATAAAGACATTTCATGAGAACACTACTATTTCAGTACCTTTAGCTTTGGTAATATTCATATAGTATAATTATTTGAAACATGGTCTGTTTATTAAAATCTTTTATTTACCTATTCACTCTTACCTTTTTGTTCTCTCAGAAACAAAATCAGGTGAGTATAACAACTCGGATGTAAAAACTCCATGTTGTTTTGTTTTCAACCTCTAAATAGAAGTGACAATCACAAAAGAAATAACTAAAATGCTTCCTGTATAAATCTCTCCATACCGAAATAGAGTAGAAGTTAGCTTTTCAATATGTGGTAGGCAGAATCCTAAAATGTCCCTTAACATTCCTAGCCCCTGGTGGACACACCTATAGAGTCCTTGATTGTGGTGAGAACCTGTGACTATGATGGGATATAACTATCATATGATTAGGTTGCTAATCAGTTGACTTCAGGTTAATCAAAAGGGAGATTATCCTGGGTAGGCCTGATGTGAACAGGTGAGTATTTAAAAGAGATTTGGTCCTTCCTGAAGTCAGACAGATTGAAAGTGTGAGAGTGATTCTTCTTCTGGCCTTGAAGGAGCAAATGGTCATGTTAGAAATTGGCTTATGGAGGAGGCCACAGGATAAGGACCAGAGAGTGGCCTCTAGGAGTTGAGGGCCATCCTGGCTAACAGAAAACGAGAAAACAGGGATCTCAGTAGTATAACCTCAAGGAGATTAATGTTTCCAACATTATTTGAGAAAGATTAAAAGGAAATCTTTCCCTAGTTGGCCTTCCATATAGGGACACAGCTGGCCAACATCTTGATTTCAGTCTTTTGAGACCCTGAACAGAGGACCCTCATCTAAAATGTGCCGAATTCTGAACCCAGGGAAACTGTGAGATAATAAAGTTGTGTTGCTTTAAGCTGTTAAATTTGTGGTCATTTGTTAAGCTGCAATATATAACTAATGCACAAAATTTCCTTGAAACTGAATACCATGGTCAGTTTATTAGATTAAAGGCCTATAACTGCCTGCATAAAATTTTGCACCTCAAAAGACACCATTAAGAAAGTGAGAAGATACTCTACAAACTAAGAAAATATTTGCAAATCATATGTCTAATAAGAGACTTTACCCAGAATATTTGAACAACTCTTAAAATTTAATAAAATGACAAGTGACCCAATAAAAAATGTGCAATGGATCTGAATAGACATTTCTCCAAAGAAGATATACAGATGACTAAGCACGTAGAAATATGCTCAATATTATTAATCATAAAGGAGATGCAAATCAAAACCACAATGAGATTTCCCTGGGATGGCTAAAATCAAAAGAGGATGTGGAGACATATGAACCATCATACATTGTTGGTGGAAATATAAAATAGTGCAGCCACTTTGGAAAACAGTCTGGCAGATCCTCAAATGATTAAAGGTAAGGCTACCATAATGCCCAGAAATTCCACTCCTGCGTATCCATCCAAGAGAAATTAAAACACATATCCACATGAAAGTTCATAGCAGCATTATTCATAATAGAAAAAAGTAGAAACTATTCAAATGTCTATCAATGCAAGAATTGCCTGGCCGGTGTGACTCAGTGGTTGAGTGTCAACCTATGAACCAGGAGGTCACAGTTCAGTTCCCGGTCAGGGCACATACCTGGGTTGTGGGCTCCATCCCCAGTGTGGGGTGTGCAGGAGGCAGCTGTTCAATGATTCTCTCTCTTCATTGATGTTTCTATCTTTCTCTCCCTCTCCCTGCTTCTCTGAAATCAATAAAAATATGTTTAAAAAAATAGATAAGTTGTGGTCTACCCAATACAATGAAATATTATTCAGCATGAAAAAGGGATGGTACAAAACATGCTAAGTGAAAGAATTCTATCACAAAAGGCCACCTATTATATGATTTCAGTTATATGAAAAGTCTAGAACAGGCAAATCTATATAAACAGAAAGTAGATCAGTGTTTACCTAGCATGAGGGATGGGAATGGAGTGTGACTGCTAATAGTATAGGGATTCTTTTGAGGGAAATGGAAATATTCTAAAATTAGGTTGTAGTGCTAGCGGCTCAGCTCTGTAAATATACTAAAACCCATTTAAGTGTATCTTTAAAATGGGTGTGTTTTATGGCATGTAAATTATATTCCAACTAAGGTTGTTTTAAAAAAGCCTCAGTTCTCTTTTGTTTTGCTAGGTCCCTCCTAGAAAAACAAGTATTCTGTGGTAAAAGGACAAAAGAGAAAGTCAACCTGCTGATTGGCATAACTGAGTTACCAGATCTGAAACCCTTCATGGTGACGTTGCAAAGGCAACGTGGTAGATGGAGAAGCAGCAGCAGGCAAGGAGCACGTTTTCTTACCCTGCTTCCTTCCTCATGAGCTATAGGAAGGAGGGACTGAATGGACACATCCCCAGTCACTAACAATTGCTCATATTCTATTCAGCCTGATCATTTACACCAAGATATCACTGAAATTACATTTGAGCTATCCAACTGTATCAAGATACACACTGAAAATGTACTGATCTTGGCTGTTTTAAAGCAACAAATTTATCTAAATTCAAAAATGTAACCAAGAATGACCTCTAGTGTTTCAAATCACTTCCTCTGCAATAGAAACATCACCATGAAGGGTATCAGATCTGCTCATTCAGTTATGCCCATCAGCAGATTGACTTTTTTGGTCTATTTTAATGTAAATTTAAATTGAGGATTTCAGTCCAACCAGTGTGGCTCAGTGGTTGAGTGTGGACCTATGAACCAGGAGGTCACGGTTCCATTCCTGGTCCAGGCACATGCCCAGGTTGAGGGCTCGATCCCCAGTGTGGGGCATGCAGGAGGCAGACGATCAGTGATTCTGTCTCATCATTGCTGTTCTCTCTCTCTCTCTCTCTTTCTCTCTGAAATCAATAAAAAATATATTTAAAAATAATAAATAAATAAATTGAGGATTTAATACAAACTGCTATTTATCTCTAAAGCACAATTATTTGTCTTGGATTTCCTGGTACTATTTTTTGCTCTTGTTTTTTAACCAAATTATTTTAAAACTTTGTAAATTTATTCTAAAAGCTTGAACATGAGGAAAGAAAAGAATACAAACTGGTTTGATTCAATGAAAAAATATATTTTGGTTCCACTTAGAACACCTAAATGGCTTTCCACTTTCCTTGGTCACAAAATACTCACAAGGCCTTATGCTATTGGTTACTAAGGTAACCCAAAGCTGGTAGCATGTTGACATACCTTTCAAGGCCAAGAGGTTTTGTAATATTACATAGATAATGTCACATTAACCTCAAACTTGTCCTTTTCACAGAATAACAATAATCGTTTGAATGGATCTGTTATACTTTTAGTCATTGTTTTTTAAAAGGACTTTTTGCTGCACTTTTCTACAGCTCAGGTATTATTTTTTCCATTTTTTAAAATAATGTAGAAATCAAAGTCAGATATCTTTATTGATGACTGCATTAATCTACTTATTTGCTCCTTGTGCAGGTTACTCACAGCCTGTGTCAGAAACTGTGTAGTCATCCAAATGGCTTGCAAAAGAGAAGACATCCTTTGATATACCTTTATAGCCCCATAAAGACATAGTTAGTGAAAATCAAGGCAAAGAGGATGTAATGGAGATAAAAGGGTAAAATGGGATCTTTTTGCCTTTTGTCATTAATTACAATGCATAAACTCAACTAAGAGAAGCTACATTTTCTGGCCTAATGTTAAGAATGGGGAGCCAGGAATCAAGTGTATTTCTCCATAGCTCATCATTATAATGCGAAGGTAGGTGTGCTAAAGATTGCATCTGATAATCAGCTACTTTTCTTCTTTCTTTTGCTTTTTTGTGGGTTTTTTGTTTTGTTTTGTTAATCCTCACCCGAGGTTATTTTTCCATTGATTTTTAGGGAGAGTGGAAGAGAGATGGAAAGACAGAGAGAAACATCGATGTGAGAGAAACACATTGATTGGTTGCCTCCTGCATGAGCTCTGACCAGGGCCAGGGCTGGGGAGGAGCCTGCAACCAAGGTATGTGCACTTGACCGGAATCGAACCCAGGACCCTTCAGTCCGTAGGCCGACACTCTATCCATTGAGCCAAACCAGCTAGGGCAATCAGCTACTTTTCAAAGTCTAACATAATGCTAAGAGTTCCTTAGTCTTTTCCAAATAGCACAAAGTAATAGTAAATTTTGATCAATGTAAATTTGAGTATATATATTAAATATTACAAAATCAGATACACTGATAGCAAATTACTTCTCTGTTTAACAATTATACAACTAAGAAAAACTTGAGATAGTTCACATATAACAAATCTGATTGAAGAAAATGCCTGAATCTAAAGATCGTGGTAGTTTTCAACTATTTGCAAACTTCCCCCACAAATCAAGCGCTAACATTTGTGGATGGTGAATTCCTCCCTTTCTAAAGTTCTTCATGTTCTATTGTAGCATTACACAGAAACAACCAAAGTGTCCTGCAATGGAGGACTAGATAAAGATGTGGTACATATACACAATGGAATACCACTCAGCCATAAGGAAGGATGAAATACTGCCATTTGCAACAACATGGATTGACCTTGAGAATATTATGCTAAGAGAAATAAGTCAGTCAGAAAAAGCTAAGAACCATGTGATTTCACTCATATGTGGGATATAAAACTGAAACTTGTGAACATAAACAACAGTGTGGTAGTTGCCAGAAGGAAGGGGGTGGAGGGTGAAGGGGATCCTAAATATATGGCGACAGGAGAGGATTTGACTTTGGGTGGTGGGCACATGGTGCTGTATACAAATCTTGTAACATAAAAACCCACACCTGAAACCTATATGATAGTGTTGACCAATGTCACCCCAATAAATTTAATTTTTTTAAAAAAAGAAATATCCTCTAGTGAGGATAAAAAAAAATACTTATTTTCAGTTTAGTTCATATTCAGGCATCCATAAAGATGACCTTATTTACTTAGATTCTATAAAAATAATTACTATTTCTGGACATTGCCAATTACAGCAAGGTCATATTGAATTGGTCAAAGGGCTTAATAAAATGACTTAGAATAAAATATTTTCTCTAAAGTGATAGCACTCCGTTCAATTTAGCAAACATTAGTACATCCCTGTAATGGTTAAGATGCTAAACTAAGCACTGCAATTAATTCAGTGGTTTATCTTATTTACTTGTTTGTTTTATTTACTTTGTTTCATTGGCCCTGGCCAGTGTTGCTCAGTGGGTTGGGCATAATCCCATGCACCAGGAGGTTGCCAATTCCATTCCTGTTCAGGGAACATGCCCAGGTTGCAGGCTCGATCCCCAGTAGGGGATGTGCAGGAGGCAGCCGATCAATGTTGCACTCTCACAGTGATGTTTCTCTCCTTCTCTTCCTGTCTCTCTCTAAAAAAAAATCAATAAAAACTATTAAAAAATTTTTTAAAGTTTGTTTCATTGAAGCTAATTTTTATTATGCCCCTGTGGCATCTAACCTTTATCTGAAAAGTGGGGGAAATTATCCACCATGAGCATATTTTGTACTTTATTAGCATACAATTATGTTCTGGTTAATTTCAAAATATTGGGAAACAAATGACATGTTTTGCTTACTGTGGAAAACTTGTTATTGAAAATTCAAAATTAGTAAATACTCAATTTCTTTATTCATGATTATAAGAATACCAATTTGCATGGCATTTATAACTAATGAACAGTGTGAGATTAGAAGTTGGGGGTTACTTTGTGTCACAATACTTCTCAAGAAATATTTTGTAGCTAATTTAATCCTGTATTACATACTTGAAAGTTACTAAGAAAATATATCTTAAATGTTCTCACACAAAAAAGAAGTGGCAATTGTATGAAGTGATGAAGGTGTTAGCTAATCGTATGGTGGTAATCATTTTCCAGTCTTGTAAGAGTATCAAATCAACATGTTGTTCACCTTAAACATACAAAATACTGAATGAAAATTATGTCTTAATAAAGCTGGGGGAAAAGAGATATTTTGTTCATTGAAATTCATTGTGAAGAATATAGAGTTTGAAACTGAATAAAAAATTGTAAGACAATTAAGTGTATTTTGCGCAGTTGCATAGTCAAATTTATCTAGGTAAAAATAACTTCCTTGATCTTTTCCCTTGTTTTGTTTTCTCTGCTTATTTATAGTTTGTATTGTCTCATTATGTTAATGAAATCCTGAAAGGGCACAGTTGAGTGACATGAACCTTTATTTCATCAAGTAACCCTTGTGTGTGTGTTTTTTTTTAAAAAAAAATAGGTTCAAAATTCACTTAAGATGACATAAACTATTAACAAATAAGCTGCCTTAAATAGAATAAAACATTGACACAATCCAATATTCAGATCATGTATCAAGGAAATGTACATTTGAAACCTATATGATCTTATTAATCAATAAATGTAATTGTTTAAAAAGATCATATAGACTGTTAACAAATAAGCTGCTTTAATAGAATAGAACATTGACCATAACACAGGAAGATGTAAAAAACATTTGGAAAGGAGCAGTTTTTAGGAAGGATTCTAAAACTTAAGGGAAAAGATAAAGTCTTATAATAGAATTGAGATTATATGTTTCTTTTCATATTTAACCCATTGGGATTAATAATTATTCAAAGTATGCATACATTTTTTTTGGACACCCCACATTTTCAGGCAATAAAAAGGTTGCCTTTTACTTGTTGGGTTTTGTTGAAGAGGTGATACACTAAGTTTTGTTTTCTCCATTTTTGAGCTCCATGCAAGTACTTCTCTGATTCTTTTTATTTTTTATTGAATACACTAGGGGCCCAGTGCACTAATTTATGCACCTTGAAAGGAACTGTGGGCCGCGAGGCACTTGGCCCATCCTCTGTACCCCTACCCAGCCCCTCCCACTGTGGCCCCTGGTCTCCAGTCTGCCATCAGCCCTGCTCCCACCGCCACTGTTCCCACGTGCTGACGGTGCCAGCCCCGCTTGCACCTGCTGACGGCATGGAGCAACTGGGGCTGGCACCAGCAACGGGTGAGAGTGGCAGCTGCTGCCTCGATCGCCCCTCAGGAGCAGGAGGAAGTGGAGAAGCCCTCAGGGCAATCAGGGCCAGCATCTGCTGTTCACACCTGCTGATGTTACCAAGTGATCGGGGCCAGCACTGGGCGCCGCCAGCGGGTGTGAGCAGGGCTGGTGCTGCAGCAGGTGCGAGCGCTGGGCTGGACCGCAGCACATGGGAGCAAAGAATTTTCAGTAACCACCAGAGGCTCGCCCCGATGACAGTAACTGGTGCCCTGCCTTGGTCTGGTGCCTGCTCCACCATCCTGCCACGACCGATGCCTGCCATGTTCCACACGCACCCCCTGGTGGTCAGGGCACGTCATAGTGACCGACTGTTCGGTTGTTCAGTTGTTCAGTTGTTCCGCAGTTTGGTCTATTTGCATATTAGGGTTTTATGTATATAGATTTGGCATAAAACATTGTGTAAATTTAAGGTGTAAAATGGATTTCTTTGATATATTGTAATATGATTGTAATATGATTGCTATTGTAGCAATATTTATCATATTACATAATTATAATATTGTTGTCTATAGTCATCATACTGTGCACTAGATCACTATGGCTTATTTACTACTCACTGCAAGTTTGCACCTTTAAGCAACACCAATCATATACCCCACCCCCCACCATTTTACTCTCTTTTTTACAAGTTTGACTATTTTATATTCCACATATAAGTGATATCATGCAGTACTTGTCTTTCTCTGACTTATCGCACTCAGTATAATGTGCTCAAGGTCCATCACAAATGGCAGGATTTCCTCCTTTCTCATGGTCGAATAGTATTCCATTGTGCATATGCACCACATCATTTTTATCCATTCATCCATTGATGGGAATTTAGGTTGTTTCCAATCCATTTTGGTCTAATTCTTTTTAATTTAAGAAAATTTCCGCTTTGGTATTTAATGGCCATTGCTTTACTGAAGAAGAATAAACACTGTACAATACAGGACAGGCAAATTAGGTTTACAGTTGTGAGCACATGAAACAAGAATTTATACTTATATTATTATTTATTAATTATTATATTAATTTACACACGAACAATTGTAAACCTACTTTTGCCCCACCCTGTATATTGGAAGATACAGGATAAACATTTAAATTCAATTAATCCTGTTTGATAAAATCTAGTCATATATAGTCGGTTATAATATTACATAAATAACTGAATCACAAACTTTTTATCATTTACTCTATGTCTAGCACTGTCTCAGAAGTTAATGAATACAGATAGTTATTAGACATTTATTTTTTTTAATATATTTTTATTGATTTCAGGGAGGAAGGAAGAGGGAGAGAGAGATAGAAAGATCAATGATGAGAGAGAATCACTGATTGGCTGCCTCTTGCACATTCCCTACTGGGGATTGAGCCCACAAACAAGGACATGTGCCCTTGGCTGGAATTGAACCCAGGACTCTTCAGTCCACAGGCCGACGCTCTACCCATTGAGCCAAACCAGTTAGGGCATTAGTTAGACATTTAAAAGAAATGTAACCTTATTTTGTAACTAAGCTAGTTAAGCAGGATATATTGATGACATGATCATGTCTTATCTTTCCTCCTAAAATGTAAACTACTTAGGATCAGGAACTGGTTCTTATTCATTTTTTTTGTATCTTCCACATTTCATATCACTGAATCCCAAATTCAGAATGTGAAGAGATAGTGGGAATCCTGGGGAGGGTTGGGGGTGGGGTAAGAGATCAACTGAAGGACTTGTATGCATGCATATAAGCATAACCAATGGACACAAGACACTGGGGGGTAGGGGAGGCTGGGGGAATGTCAGAGGGCGGGGGGAGGAGACATATGTAATACTCTTTGTAATACTTTAAGCAATAAAGCAAAATTTTAAAAAAAAGAATGTGAAGAGATGTAGGAATCAAAACCAGTCTTCTTCTTAACAATTTAATATAAATCCTGGTTAAAAGGCCCTGATGATTATGATTTATCTACCTGATTCCATTTGTCTCTACTAGCCCACATGATCAGCTAAGTTGGTATACATATCTATATATATAAAAGCCTAAGTGACCAAATGACCGAACAACTGGTCGACCGGTCACTATGGCATGCACTGACCACCAGGGGGCAGATGCTCAATGCAGGACCTGCACTCTGGTGGTCAGTGCTCTCCCACAGCCAACCTCCCATGGTCCCTCTTGCCCCCCTGCCAGCCGGCCCCGATGGGCCCTGGTTGAGGCAGGCCGGCCAGCAACCTCCTGCAGTCCCTCCCCCAGATCTCTGGCCAGGCCGAGGGGCCCCACCCGTGCACGAATTCATGCATCAGGCCTCTAGTAAGAAATAAAAGAATAGACTGGCCCCCAGCTGTTTTATCTCTATAAAAAATAAGTATTTTATTCATGCAGTGACTCTCATAATTGTTTAGCTCTTTATAGCTTTTATGTGCTTTAATGAAGACCCATATACACATCACTTCCCTTAAAACCAGTCATGAGGAATGAAGATGGCAGCGGTATAGGCAGACTCGTCCCAGGTCCTGTCCCTGAGCAAATGGAGTGAGCAGCTGAAACTAGTGACATCCACCCCGAATTGGCGAAATTGCTCAGCTGGCGAGACGGTTTGCAGCCGGGAAGAGCAGAACTCCCCTGGAAAGGTAAAAAAAAACAGGGATTTGGGCAGGAAAGTTTGCCAGACCTCTGAGCCCAGAGAGTCGGAGGGAGACTGCGTGGCAGACAGCCGCGTCCCTTGGGACAGGCACAGCCCCTAACGGGGGAAAGGAGAACCGAGGGATTCCTGGCGCTGCCGGGGGAATTGAGAGCTGGGTCTGTGATCACAGAGGACTGAGCCTAAAGGGGGCAGCCTGAAGAGCTGACCAGACCATGCAGTCCCGGTAAGAGAAGAAGCTTACAGAAACCAAGCCTTCCCCGCTTCCGCGGCCGGCGTTTGTTTGTTTGTTTTCACTGAATCCTGTTCATGGGACATTTCGGATACAGACACTCACCTGTGCTGAAGAGAGGGAGAGTGTGCGGAGGAGTGGAATCTGGGGAGAGACTGAGGAGAGAAGGGGGGCCGGGAGAGGTGGCAGCGAATTGAGTGCTGAGACACCCCTGAGCCCAGGACTGAGGCAGCCATTCTCTCCAGAGAGTGAGACTCCTCCCCCCAGCCCCCAGGCAAGGAGCACAGCCACACCCAGATTCCACTCTGTAGGAGATCAAGGATTAAAATAACCTGATCAGTCCCTGGGAGTTAACAGGGTCTGGCCTATAGAGGGATTTTCAATCCCAGCAACAACACAGCACTGGTAACTATTACGCAGCCAGCTCTGGGCAGTGAACTTCCACTGGACAGAGAGGCCCTATAGCCTCAGAGGCCAACCCCAGAACACTGCCTCCCAGAGGCTGACCCACAAACTGACTCTTTGCTAAACACAAAATAAGGCAGTCTGGGAAACAAATGCGGCTTGCTTTAAAATAAGGACTGTGGTTTACAACACAGAGGAACAGTGTATCGCAGGGAAACTCAACACTCTCCTGAATACCTGGCAGGTCTAAGGCGAGCCACACTGAAGAATAGAAGAACCGAAGGACCTTCACTACTGCAATATTTTTTTTCTTTTTTCACCTTTTAACTAAGAAACCAATTTTTTTTCTTTTTTTTTTCTTTTCTTCTTCTTTTTTTCTTCTTTTTTCCATCACCTGATTTTACCCTTTTAATTACTACCTTCTTATTTTTAACCAGTATTATTACTGCTACCATTTTACCATTTTTTTTTAAAGTGCCATTTTATTTTCTCTTTATTTTATTTTGGGATTAGTGTTCTCCATTCTATTTTAATCGTTATATTATTGGTTGTTTCTAGTTTACATTCATCTCCAGGGAGCTGTTGCTGGAATTTGTTGGGATTAATGACTGTTCTATAGGAGTATTCCCCTCATATAAAAAAGTCTCTTCCCCTCTTCCACTTCATTCTCTCTTTTCGCTCTTTTTTTTTCTTTTCTTTTCTTTTCTCGCTTTTATTTTCCCCCCTCCTTTTTCCCAATTTCATTTTTGCACTCCTTTTTTTGTTCCCTAATTTTCTTTTCTTTTTTCTCTTTTATCTTTTTCTCTTCCTTCTTCCTTATCCCCTAATGCTCTTAATTCAGGTGGTCACCTTTATTTGGGGTTATTAATATCGTGAATATATTTTTGCATAGTGCCTGGTACGTGGTGCCTTGTTGTGTTGTATTTTGTGCCATTAAATCAACACAGCAGATCCAAGCAACAGCAACCTCCTGAGCACCACACCCTCTGCTGAGGAACAGCAGCTGTACATGAAACCTCGCCCCACCAGCCAGAAGAGCCACCACAGCTGTGAACAGCACCCACCAGAGGAGCTGCTGCCAACTGAAGAGCAGCTGCTACCGCAATCGCCCAAAGAGCAACCACAGACCAAGGAGTCACTGCCACCAAGGGAGCAGCCACTGAACGACTCAACGTCTAGATATGTCAGTGAGATCAAACATGGGTAGACAAAGAAACCCCCAAAGGAAAGAGAAGGAGGACTCTCCAGAAAAGCAGCTAAGTAATACAGAGGCATGCAACATGACAGAAAAAGAATTCAGAATAAGGGTCCTAGAGTGCATAAACCGGATGGAGGAAAAAATCGAAAACCTCTGCAAGAAGCAAGAAGAAACAGATGAAAAAATCGATAACATATGGAAGAAGCTAGAAGAAACAGATGAAAAAATCAACAACTTAAGTAAGACACAAGAAGAAATGAAGAGTGATATAGCTGCAATGAAAAACTCCATTGAAAGTATCAACAGTAGACTAGGAGAAGCGGAGGACCGAATTAGTGAATTAGAAGACAAGGAAGCAAAACACACCCAAAATGTACTGCAATTGGAGAAAAAAAATTAAAAGACAGGAGGAGAGCCTAAGGGAGCTTTGGGACAACATGAAACGAAACAACATATGAATAATAGGGGTACCAGAACAACAGAAGGATGAACAAGGATTAGAAAACCTATTAGAAGAAATAACATCAGAAAACTTCCCTGAGGTGGGGAAGAAAAAAGTCACACAAGCCCAGAGAGTCCCAAACAAGGTGAACCCAAAAAGAACCACACCAAAACACATCATAATTACCATGGCAAATGTTCAGGACAAAGAGAGAATCTTACAGGCTGCAAGAGAGAGACGGAAAGTTACATACAAGGGATCTCCCATTAGATTGTCAAATGATTTCTCAACAGAAACACATCAGGCCAGAAAAGAATGGACGGAAATTTACAAAGTGATGCAAAGCAAAGGACTGAATCCAAGAATACTCTATCCAGCAAGGCTATCATTCAAACTTGAAGGGGAAATAAGAAGCTTCACAGAAAAAAAAGGCTAAGGGAGTTTATCACCACCAAGCCAGCAATGCAAGGAATGCTAAAGGGACTGGTATAAAAATAAGGAATAGAAAGCTCAGAAAGAAAACAGCCACACAAAAACAGAAATGCCTACAAACAAGTACCTTTCAATAATAACTTTAAACGTAAACGGACTAAATGCTCCAAACAAAAGACATCGAGTGGCTGAATGGATAAAAAAACATGACCCATACATCGGCTGTCTACAAGAAACCCACCTCATTAGAAGGGACTCACACAGACTGAAAGTGAAAGGATGGAAAAATATCTTTCAGGCAAATGGAAAGGAAAAGAAAGCTGGGGTAGCAATACTTATATCGGACAAAATAGACCTCAAAGTGAAGGCCATAACAAGAGATAAGGAAGGCCACTTCATAATACTAAAGGGATCAATACAACAACAAGATATAACCCTGGTAAACATATATGCACCCAATGCAGGAGCACCCAAATTCATAATAAAACTCCTGGAAGATATCAAAGGAGAGATCGACAACAATACAATCATAGTAGGGGACGTTAATACACCACTGACAGCACTGGATAAGTCCTCTAGACAAACAATCAGCAAAGATACAGCAATCCTAAATGACTCACTAGATCAGATGGACTTAATAGACATCTTCAGAACACTTCACCCGAAAGCCAGGGAATATACATTCTACTCAAATGCTCATAAGACATATTCAAAAATAGACCATATATTGGGTCACAAGCAAAGTATCCCCAAATTCAAGAAAATTGAAATCATAAAAAGCATCTTCACAGACCACGATGGCATAATATTAGAAATAAACTACAATAAAAACAACCGAAAATACTCAAACACCTGGAAGCTGAATAGCATGCTATTAAATATTGATTGGGTTACCAATGAAATCAAAGAAGAAATTCGAAACATCCTGGAAACTAATGACAATGAAAACACAACAATCCAAAACCTATGGGACACAATGAAAGCAGTCCTGAGAGGGAAGTTTATAGCTCTACAGGCCTATCTCACAAAACAAGAAAAAATGGTAGTAAATCATCTAACTCTACAACTCAAAGAATTAGAAAGAGAGCAACAAGAAAACCCCAGAGTGAGCAGAAGGAAGGAGATAATAAAGAATAGAGCAGAAATAAATGACATAGAGACCAAAAAAACAATACAGAAAATCAATGAAACCAAGAGCTGGTTCTTTGAAAGGATAAACAAGATTGACAAACCTCTAGCCAGACTCACCAAGAAGCAAAGAGAGAGGACCCAAATTAACAAAATCAGAAACGATAGAGGCGAAATAACAACAGATCCCACAGAAATACAAATGATTGTTAAAAAATACTATGGACAGCTCTACTCCAACAAACTAGACAACCTGGAGGAAATGGACAAATTCCTAGAAAAATACAACATTCCAAAACTCAATCAGGAAGAATCTAAAAATCTCAACAGGCCAATAACTATGGAAGAAATTGAAGCAGTCATCAAAAAGCTTCCAGCAAACAAAAGCCCAGGACCAGACGGCTTCACAGGGGATTTTTACCAAACATTCAAGGAAGAACTAAAATCTATCCTCCTCAGACTACTACAAAAAATTCAAGAGGAAGGAACACTTCCAAGCTCATTCTATGAAGCCAGCATCACCCTAATACCAAAACCAGGTAAAGACAACACAATGAAAGAGAATTACAGGCCAATATCCCTCATGAACATAGATGCCAAAATCCTCAACAAAATCTTAGCAAATCGGATCCAGCAGTACATCAGAAAGATCATACACCATGACCAGTAGGATTTATCCCAGGGATGCAAGGATGATACAATATCCGCAAATCAATAAACGTGATACATCACATAAACAAATTGAAAGAAAAAAACCACATGGTCATATCAATTGATGCAGAAAAAGCATTTGACAAAATTCAACACCCATTTTTGATAAAAGCTCTTAGCAAGGTGGGAGTAGAAGGATCATACCTCAACATAATAAAAGCCATATATGACAGGCCCACAGCCAACATCATACTCAATGGACAAAAACTAACACCATTTCCCCTAAGAACAGGAACAAGACAGGGATGCCCCCTCTCACCACTCCTGTTCAACATAGTACTGGAAGTGTTAGCCATTGCAATTCGGCAAGAAGAAGAAATAAAAGGCATCCAAATTGGAAAAGAGGAAGTAAAACTGTCCTTATTTGCAGACGACATGATATTATACATACAAAACCCTAGAGACTCCATCAAAAAGCTACTGGACTTAATACATGAATTTGGCAATGTAGCAGGATACAAAATTAACCCCAAGAAATCTGAGGCATTTCTATACACCAATAGTGAACTTTCAGAAAGAGAGATTATAAAAACAATCCCGTTTACCATCGCACCAAAAAAATTAAGCTACCTAGGAATAAACTTAACTAAAGAGGTAAAAGACCTCTACTCAGAAAACTACAGGACGTTGAAAAAAGATATAGAGGAAGACATAAACAGATGGAAGAACATACCGTGTTCATGGATTGGTAGAATCAACATCATTAAAATGTCCATACTACCCAAAGCAATCTATAAATTCAACGCACTTCCCATTAAAATACCAACGGCATACTTCAGAGATCTAGAACGAACTCTCCAAAAATTCATCTGGAATAAAAAAAGACCCCGAATAGCTGCAGCAATCCTGAAAAAGACCAAAGTAGGTGGGATCTCAATACCAGATATCAAGATGTATTACAAAGCCACTGTTCTCAAAACTGCCTGGCACTGGCACAAGAATAGGCATATAGATCAATGGAATAGAATAGAGAGCCCAGAAATCGGCCCGAACCAATATGCTCAATTAATATTTGACAAAGGAGGCAAGAACATACAATGGAGCCAAGATAGTCTCTTCAATAAATGGTGTTGGGAAAATTGGACAGATATATGCAAGAAAATGAAACTAGACCACCAACTTACAGCATACACAAAAATAAACTCAAAATGGATAAAGGGCTTAAATGTACGACAGGAAACCATAAAAATTCTAGAAGAATCCAAAGGCAACAAAATCTCAGACATATGCCGAAGCAATTTCTTCACTGATACAGCTCCTAGGGCACTTGAAACGAAAGAGAAAATGAACAAATGGGACTACATCAAAATAAAAAGCTTCTGCACAGCAAAAGAAACCATGAACAAAACAACGAGAAAACCCACTGTGTGGGAAAACATATTTGCCAATGTCATATCTGATAAGGGCCTAATCTCCAAAATTTATAGGGAACTCATACAACTTAACAAAAGGAAGATAAACAATCCAATCAAAAAATGGGCAAAGGACCTAAATAGACACCTTTCAAAAGAGGACATATCGAAAGCCAAGAGACCTATGAAAACATTCTCAAAGTCACTAATCATCTGAGAGATGCAAATCAAAACAACAATGAGGTACCATCTCACACCTGTCAGACTGGCTATCATCAACAAGTCGACAAACGACAAGTGCTGGAGAGGATGTGGAGAAAAAGGAACACTTGTGCACTGCTGGTGGGAATGCAGACTGGTGCAGCCACTATGGAAGACAGTATGGAGTTTCCTTAAAAAACTGAAAATGGAACTCCCATTTGACCCTGTGATCCCACTTCTAGGAATATATCCCAAGAAACCAGAAACACCAATCAGAAAGGACATATGCACCCCTATGTTCATAGCAGCACAATTCACCATAGCTAAGATCTGGAAACAGCCTAAGTGCCCATCAGTAGATGAATGGATTAGAAAACAGTGGTACATCTACACGATGGAATACTATGCTGCTCTAAAAAGGAAGGAACTCTTACCATTTGCAACAGCATGGATGGAACTGGAGAGCATTATGCTAAGTGAAATAAGCCAGTCAATGAAGGAAAAATACCACATGATCTCACTCATTCATGGATAATAGAGACCATTATAAACTTTTGAACAATAATAGATACAGAGGCAGAGCTGCCTCAAACAGATTGTCAAACTGCAGCAGGAAGGCCGGGGAGGGTTGCGGGGCATGAGGTAGGGGGGTAAGAGATCAACTAAAGGACTTGTATGCATGCATATAAGCATAACCAGTGGACATAAGACATTGGGGGATAGGGGAGGCTAGGGGACTGTCTAGGGCGGGGGGATAAAATGGACACATATGTAATACCCTTTGTAATACTTTAAGCAATAAAAAAAAAACTAAAAATAAAATAAAAAAAACAGCCATGAAAATATTCTGAATATATAAAAGCGCTTTGTACTTAGTTTCCACCCTTTGAGTCCAGCCAATTTTAATGTTAGTTCCAACAATCAAGATTCTTGGTTCAGCCCTAACCAGTTTGACTCATTGGATGGAGCATCGGCCTGGGGACTCAAGGGTCCCAGGTTCGATTCCAGTCAAGGGCATGTACCTGGGTTGTGGGCACATCCCCAGTAGGGGGCATGCAAGAGGCAGCTGAATCGATGTTTCTCTCTCATCGATGTTTCTAACTCTCTATCCCTCTCCCTCTCGCTTCCTCTCTGTAAAACATCAATAAAATATATTTTTTAAAAAAGATTCGTGGTTCAAATTATTAAAAACTGCACTCTTTTTAGTTGGTCATTTTCACAATAAAGTTCATCATTTTCATTTTGACCACTAAAGAATTTTATTTGGGTGAACAGGCACTTTTACCCATAAAGCATTTCAAACCTTTAAGAAAGATAATGAGGGAGATGGAGAGAAAAAAAAAAGTTTATTTGTCTAGTTCTGATCAATTCTAAAGATTATATGAAAAAAGAAACTATGATTACCAAAGGTTTTGGGGAGAAAAACCAAAACTGTTCAACATGCTCAACTTGGAGATCCAGAAAAATTATAGTCTTTGATCTACAGCCCAGCTCCATCCTTCAATTTCTGATTCTTAAAAGAGTCCAGTTGACATTTTATCTTGGAGCCTGTGAGCTGATTTCAGTATTTTGTATCCACATTCTGACAAAAATCCTTTACCACAACTTTTCTCTCCATCCCCAAATTTTCTGGATTTTACTAGAAATGCCTACAAGTCATTATTTACATGATATTACCAATATGTACTTTAAAGAGAAACTGATTCACTTCCACTGTTGCTACTCTTCAAAAGATAACAGATTAATGGTAAAATATTAGGAGTAGCTACCATTATTGCATACCTAATCCATTCTAGGTACAGTACTAGGCATTCTATACATGTTTCTTGGTAATATAGAAAATTGTTTCTTTCAACATAGTGTGTAAATATTGTTTCTGTAATAGGTTATCTGGCCAAAGAGGTGAGAATCCTTAAATTCTTGAGATTTAGAAAGGTTAAACACCTCTGTAATTCATTTTGTTTGCTTCTGCAATGATGGACCACAGCATATACATTCCACAAGTATAGAAGGGAAAGAAAGCCTTCCACCTGCTCTCACCAGTGGTTTTGGGCCTTGGTTTTACTCTTTATTCTAGCTCTAAGATGACACCCTGCGGAAAGTCATATATTTCAATTAAAAATTGTAACATTCAAAAATGGGAAGGAGTTATTGTTAAGTAAATCCCCACCCCAGACAAGGAACAGATGAAACCTCAATGGATGTCTTCCTTCCTTTCACAGTCCACTGAGTGACAGAGGGTGTGTTCACACACCACCAGTGTACCTACCAGAGCATCCCAAAGGACATGTGACCCCCAGTGGCATCACTGCCTGCGTGGGAAGAATGTTGGTGTTATCAAGGCAGCCTGGTCTTGACCTAACCGGTATGGCTCAGTGGATAGAGCGTCGGCCTGCGGACTGAAGGGTCCCAGGTTCGATTCCAGTCAAGGGCATGTACCTTGGTTGCGGGGACATCCCCAGTAGAGGGTGTGCAGGAGGCAACTGATCAATGTTTCTAACTCTCTATCCCTCTCCCTTCCTCTCTGTAAAAAAATCAATGAAATATATATTTTAAAAAAAGACAGCCTGGTCTGGCATGTTGGCATCTAGAGTATTGCCACAAACTTACTGGGTAACCTCAGGATGTTGGCTCCCTTTCTAAAGGGCCATGACTTCTTTATATAAAACAAAAGGATTCGGCTAAAATTCTCTCCAAACTAAGCACTCCATGACTGGAACTCAGAGAAATTGTTTTACTAAATACATCATCACTACTACCACCATACCTCTAAACTGATCCCAATAAAAGAGAGGCTAGCACACTACAGATTTATTAATGCAGGCAGATTTAACAAAGCAAAAGTTGGTCCTGCATTCTGCAACTGTATTCTGTATCCAAGGATACAGGTCTGAGCCAAGCTATATCCCTTCTCCATAAGTTGGGCAGTGACTTTTCCTAGGCTCTAGAGTACATCACCAAAGACCAGTCATCCTCATCTGTTAAAGGCACAGCAACCTTCCCTCAATTTCTCTTAAAATGTTACCTTCTTCCTCGGATTAGAAAAACATTGACATTTGTAATTATTTGTAGTCTAAATGCTGGTGGAACTTTATCATTATCATTACAATGTTTTTCTCTTTTATTGTAGCATGTGAATACTTTTGCCCAAATTCCACAGCCCTGCCTAGCAAAAGACATATGTTGGTCATCTCCTTTCTGTTAAATGTGAAAGCAGGACCATTATTTAATAGCTGTCTCCTCAATCCTGTTTCTTTTTGTAAATAATCAATGGAACTGAATGGTAAATATAGTGAATGGAGCAATACCAGGTCACTGACTGAAGGGACTTGTCCCTTCAACCTCTTGAGCACACACAGATCAGGTGATGTGCCTAAAGTTTATAAGTAAAATCTTTGGTTTAATCCCCAAATACCATTATTTATGAAACATTTAGATTGCATAGTGCTAATAGATAAAAGTCACTTAATTTTATATTTTCTAATAGTGAGATGATATATAGTAGGAAATCTTAAAAATATAGAAAAATAAAAAGAATGCGAAGTTACCATTAATCAGAGAAAATGACTATTGGCATTCTAGTGCACCCTTTATTTCTTCTAAATTGCCTTTAACACTTATTGATTCATTCAACAACTACTTATCACAGTTTTCAATCTTAGCTACACATTAGAATCACCTGGGGAATTTAAAATAAACTGATGTAGGATCCCCACCCCCCTTTGTGGATTCTAATTCAATTGGATGGGATAAGGCCTGGGCATCAAGATTTTTTTAAAGATTTTCCCTCGGTGATTCTAATGTGTAGCCAAGATGGAGAACCACCAATTGATTATTTCAATGACATGCCAGACATTGTTTAGCATGAAAATGCAATGACAAAAGCATGTAGAGTACCTTAAGAAGCATACAGTCTTGTGGACGGACAAAGGAATCAACAATTTCAGTAATACAAAAATAAATATTATAATGGAAGACCCTACAAAGAACTGTGGAAGCATAGTAAAGGGAAACTTTAAATCTGTCTTGAGAAATCGAGGTAAACATCTCAGAGAATTAGACAGCCAGACAAATAAGATGAGCATTCAAGTTGTAGAGTATAGGAGAGTATAGAGTCCTTACAAAACTGCAAGTGGTTCCACTGAGTGTGACAGGGAAAGTGTCTAGGACTAATACTGGCTATGTAGGCTGCAAACAGGTCCTGAAGAACATAGTAGGTGTTGGAAATGATGGGCAGTTTTGAGCAGAGGAATGACATGATAACCTCCATGTCTAATTCACTTTTCTCTGACATCAGTGTGAACTTAAAGGCCTAGGTGAGATACAATGCAGCAAGACTAGAACAGAGTCTATAACAGCGGTTCTCAACCTGTGGGCCGCGACCCCTTTGGCGGTCGAATGACCCTTTCACAGGGGTCGCCTAAGACTATCCTGCATATCAGATATTTACATTATGATTCATAACAGTAGCAACATCACAGTTATGAAGTAGCAACGAAAATAATTTTATGGTTGGGTCACAACATGAGGAACTATATTTAAGGGCCAGAAGGTTGAGAACCACTGGTCTATAACAAAACTCCAAGAGATCAAGTATGTTTCTGACTCCCAAAGTCTCCTAGAGGTTCGTTGTTAACCTTACTTATCACAATACCTTGCAGTTGAATACTAGGCAACCATGTCGAAGTTTTGTTCTGTTTTGTAGAAAACAAAATTCTTATAAGCCTAGTATTTTCTTCCTGGGAATTATAACACTCCTTAAAGAAATTGTAAGGCAAGATTCCAGTAGTATATATAATTAAGATATTTTAACACAGAGTTAAGGGGGGGAATTAGATACAATGAGGCACCCAGAGACTAGCAACAGTGGGAAGCAATTACCACGTTTAGGCATGAACGGGTAAGGGAAAGAAACAGAGCCCAGTGAGAACTGGAATCAAGGAAGAGCTGCTGCAAACAGATGTGGAGGGATGCAGCCCTGTACCATAGCCTAAAGCAGGAATGAACCAAAGAATGAATACCCTGACCTTATTCTTTTTCTTCTCCCAATCTTTGATTTGCTGATGACCCCCCATTGGCCAAATCCTACCTGAAGCCACCCAGCAAAGGAACTCAGGATATTCATTCACAGTGTTCAGACTCCTGGGGCCATAAAGTAGGTCAGAAAAAAGGCAGAAGATGGATTTGAGGGACAACAGAATAATAAGCCTACAAATGAATACAATATCATAACAAAAATATCTTAGGCATAATGCCCATTGCTATTTTCAATAGACGCCTAAAGAAATCATGGATAGCACATTCATTGGCAATAAAATAGGAACCTTCTTTCCATGAAGTAGACTAGCAAGAAAGTCCTAACAACCAGTAAAGATTTTTGTTGGGGAAAAAGTCATAGTTGATAAAATAGGTACTTTTTCATTAAAATCTAAAATTAGAAAATTAGGTATAGATCAGTTGTTAAATTTTTCCATACCATTATATGTTTCCAATTTTTCATCTAAGGCAGGGGATGGGAATGTCCAGCCTACAGGCCATATAATGTCAACAAAATCATTTGGTCTGGCCCTATATTAAATCTGACTTTAAAATTATATTTCTCATTAGTCATATAATCTGTTGAATTGAAGGTACTATACTTTTGCACTGCACTTGGATCCTCAATTTTAAGAGCACGTGAATGCTACAAAATATGTTTAACATTCAAATGATACTGAAATCATTCCATCTTTCTTTGACAATTTGGGAAAGCTTCCACGATGTTCCAGGGTCTCAGAATCACTAGTGAAAATAATTTTCAATGATCTGTGTAGTAGAACCCATGAATAGAAATTTCTAGTTGATGGAATACCAGAAAAAAATAGACTTTACAGTATTTTATATAGTTGGTTTTCATTGACGTAACTGAAATTTGGCCTAGTGACCTTTATAATTAAAAAGCTCTAATCCTATTACCTGAAGTTAATTCTTGGTAATCAAAATTCCTTGCCTCATCCTGCTCTCTATAGTCTATTCTGTAAAGAGGAAAAAAGAATTTCAATTCTCCCACGATGACTGAAGCTGATCCCTAGGCTTGAATAAAAGAGACATCTCTTAGGTCCATAGTGACAATTTCGATCCTTCTAAAGACTTTCTATTCCACTGCCAAAGGATAAAAAAAGCTTTGTAACATTCACTTGTCCAGCATGGCTTAGTGCTTCCACTAAATAAAAGATTTTATTTTGGATTTAAAATGTTTTCATCTCTTCTGAGTATGGCTATAAGACTATAAAATTTCTCATACCATTGCAGCAAAGACAAAGTATGTTTGAATAGAAAAATTAAACTTTTTAACAATTGAAACAATTTCTTACAACCTTCATTCCCACACACATCTATGCTTGATAAAAAGTTCTATAAAATTCGTATTCATAAAAATAGTTTTTACTTGTTTCTTTCAATAGTTTTTACTTGTTTCTTTCAACACAAAGCATTTTTTCTGTGTCTACCCCTAACATAAATAAGTTTTCATTATTTTATTTATTTTTTATATAACTAAAAACTATTATTTGGGTTATAGTGCTGGTTTTAGATCTGTTTCAAATCCTTTTATGTTAGGTTGTACCTTTGCAAAGCAGAAGAATTTACACACACACACACACACACACACACATACACACACACACACACACACTCGCTTACTTTATAGCTGTTCCTCCAATTAATTGGCAGAAGGGAAGATCCTGGCTGTCATTTTGCCTGACAATCTTGCTAGCATGGTTAGTGCATAAGGAAGTGTACCTTACTTCCTCTGGAAAGCTGATATGTTCTCTATAGCCATGAGATAGAAATTCCATCAGTTGTCGTCAGCAAGTGTGGAAAGGTCTGTTTAGCCAAAGAGAGAGGATTTTAATGAAGCTAAGAGTAACTATAGCTTTTATCAGTTGTCACCTGTTATATCCAGCTTGTCAACTTTTCATTCAGTCCCAACCCTCAAGCAAGAACTTAAATTATCTATTTTCATCAATAGTCTGGTGACTACCTAAAGGGAGTCTCATTATAAAATTTATATTAATGGCCATGGTGAAAATCTAAGACCATAGATATGTTTCAGGGATTTTCTCCAGTTAAAAATGCCTTTTAATGAAAGAGGTGAATTTAGATAGAAGTATTTGGAAACTACTTCTATTTATACTTTGTCAGCAAGTCTGTATTTTTTAAATTATAGGAAAAACTTTAGATAGATTAAAATGACTAGTATTATCAACTTAAAAAATTAAGGCTGAGAATATATGACCCAATTTTAAGTAACTACGAATATGAATTTGTTTACCCAATTCTAACATAGTAGAACACACTTGAAAGTTTAAAGATCCAGTTCAATGATAATAAAAGTGCATAACAACTTTAAAGAGGTAGTGCAGGGTGAAAATCTGAAGATCAAATTCCTGATGTATCTGATGTCAGAGAGGACAGGCATAATCACATTGGTCCCTTAGAGACTGATGACCCATCTGGGAATTTATAGCTCTGATCCAGTTGCTGAATATCACTCGTACTTAGATTTTCTCCTAAGAGTATAGGGTTTGCCCTGGTAAATCACCCCTGATGTCTTGAATATCCTGTAGACTTTCTCCCTAATTGTTGCGAAAACAAGAGTTTAAGACCATTCATGAAGTCCAGAAGAGCATAAACATTAAAAAAGGTGAGGGAACCACCACCCAAGATAGGCTAAGTGTGGAGTTAGGGGAATTTTTTAGAAGAAACCGAAGTAAAGTCTTGAAGTGTGTCTAGGGATAAGCCAAACAAGAAACAGCAAAAGGGAAGGCACAGAGGCTTCACACTACATGGCTTGTGCAGAGAATTATAGGAAGTCTGATATTAATTCAGGAAACATTAAGTGAGAAGTAGTAGGAAATAACTTAGAGAAAATTTTCTTACCAAGGACCAGATCATACAGATGTACGCCATTCTAAAAAGTTGTATTTTGCTAAGTTACTCAGCATAGATGATGAGTTTGAGTGATATAGGACAAGAATCAGGGTTGTTTCATAGGAGTCTGTTTCTTTAGTCAAGGCAGAAGCATCTACTCAAAATTGTCAGCATAAATCTCAGAATACTTCAATGACAGTTGCAATGAGCTATCTCAAAAATGAAGATAAATACACTGCTTTGGAATTTAATCTTTAACTTAATTAATCTGAGGTAAAATTTTGCAACAACAATTCAATAAATTGACATATAAATTCCAATTAGCTTTGGAACAGTTGATAGAATAAAAAAAAAATTCAGACTGCTTCTCAGACCCATTGGTTATGTAGCCTAACCCTTTGTTTTACAATATGTCCTACAAAGAAGACCACCATTGGACAAAAGGTTGCCTCTTCCTTTTTGGCATGTTGAATAAATATTATTAAATTAGCATAAGTTTCTCTCATTATCTGAAGATGGCATGATATTGTACATAGAAAACCCTAAAGACTCCACCAAAAGCTACAGATGTAATAAAAAGAATTTGGCAATGTAGCACAATACAAAATTAATAGCCAGAAATCGATGGCATTATTATACACCAGTAATGAACTCTCAGAAAAGAGAAAGTAAACAATCCCATTTACCACTGCAACAAAAAAAATTACGATACTTACAAATAAACTTAACCAAGGAGGTAAAAATACTTGTACTCAAAAAACTACAGGACGTTAAAAAAAAAGAGATAGAAGATATAAATAAATGAAAGAATATATCATGTTAATGGATTGGTAGAATTAACATCATTAAAATGTCCATACTACCCAAAGTAATTGATAGATTCAATGTGATCCCTATTAAAATACCAATGACATATTTCACATATCTAGAAAAAATACTCCAAAAATTTATATGGAACCAAAAAAGAACCTGAATAGCTGCAGCAATCTTAGAACGAAGAACAAAGTTGAAGGGATCACAACCCCAGATATCAAGTTATACTACAAAGCCATTGTAATCAAAACAGCCTGGTACTGGTACGAGAACAGGCATATAGATCAATGGAACAGAACAGAGACCCCAGAAATTGACCCAAGCCATTACACTCAATTAATATTTGACAAAGAAGGCAAGAGGGTCTCTCCAATAAATGGTGTTGGGAAAATTGGACAGATACATGCAAAAAATGAAAGTAGACCACCAACTTACACCATACACAAGAATAAACTCAAAATGGATAAAAGACTTAAATGTAAGTCATGAAACCTTAAAAATCCTAGAAGAAACCATAGGCAGCAAAATCTCAGACATCTCTCATAGCAATATGTTTGCAGATACACCTCCTAGGGCAAAGGAAACTAAGAAGAAAATAAATAAATGGGACTACATCAAAATAAAAAGCTTCTGCACAGCAAAAGAACCATTAACAAAATGAAAACAGAGCCCACTGTATGGGAGAACATAATTCTTCTAGGATCTGATAAAGGGTTAATATCCAAAATATATAAGGAACTCATACAACTTAACAAAAGGAAGACAAACAATCCAATTTACGGACCTAAATAGACACTTATCCAAAGTGGACATACAGATGGCTAAGAGACTTATGAAAAAATGCTCAGTCACTGATCATCAGAAAGATGCAAATTAAAATGACCATGAGGTATCACCTCACACCTGTCAGAATGGCTACCATCAACAAATCAACAAATGACAAGTGCTGGCGAAGATGTGGAGAAAAGGGAACCCTCGTGCACTGCTGGTGGGAATGCAGACTGGTGAAGCCATATGGAAAACAGTATGGAGTTTCCTCAAAAAATTAAATATGAAACTACCATTTGACCCAGTGATCCCAATTCTGGGAATATATCCTAAGAAACCCAGAACATGAATCAGAAAGAATGTATGCACCCTTATGTTCATAGCAGCACAATTTACAATAGTTAAGATCTGGAAACAGCCCAAGTGCCCATCAATAGGTGAGTGGATTAAAAAAGCTGTGGTTCATTTATGCCATGGAATGCTATGCAGCCATAAAAAAGAAAAATCTCTTACCTTTTGAGACAGCATGGAGGGACCTGGAGAATATCACGCTAAGTGAAATAAGCCAGTCAGAGAAAGACAAGTATCACATGATCTCACTCAGATGTGGAATATAATGAACAAAATAAACTGATGAACAAAATAGGTCCAGAGACATGGAAGCATAGAACAGACTGATGAATCTCATAGGGAAGGGCAGAGGTGTGGGGGACAGTGGGAAGAGATCAACCAAAGAATTTATATGCATATATGCATAACCCATGGACACAGACAATAAGGTGGTGGAGGCCTGGGGTAAGGGGCATGGGTGGGTTAGAATGGGTCAATGGGAGGAAAAGGGGGACATATGTAATACTTTCAATAAAAATTATTTTTAAAATAATAATAAAGAAGCATGGGTTTAAGTAAAGGCTTACCTTTCTAGTTATGAATAAACATGTCAATTTTGTGAGGACATGTATGTGTTTGCCATGTTCATATCACATGATCTGCACTTAGCACCTCAATGGTACATGGTAGGTTCTATGTCCTGTTTTGAAACTGATTTCTTACATGGCTTCTTCCTTACTAATAGCTATTTAGTTTGAAAAACAACTGACATAATTGGGCTTAACTATCTCTCTCTCTCTCTCTCTCTCTCTCTCTCTATCTCTATCTATATATATATATATATATATATATATATATATATATATATAATGCTAATATGCAAAGTGTCCCCTCAGGAGTTTGACCTGGAGACTGTGAGTTCAATTGCTCACTATGAAGTGCGCTGACCACCAGGGGGTGGTGCATAACGAAGGAAGGCCCAGCTGGCAGCCAGCAATCAGGGAAGGAAGACCCTGGCTGGCAGCCAGAAGGCCCTGATCGTCAGGCAGGCCTAGGGACTCTACCCGTGTATGAATTTCGTGCACCGGGCCTCTAGTAGCCCAACAATTGTGTGAGAAGCTGCATATTATGAGAATCCTAGACTGAAGAACAAAAGAGGGAATAATGTGAAAATGTCTGTGATAATTCATGGGTATTTGAAATTTGCCTGACTTGATTTGTCCACATCTACTCTAAAAAATTTGTTTCATAGCATTAACTGAATTAACTTTTATCTTATACAAATTGCCTAATAGTGCTTATTATCTCTGTCAATATTGTGTGTGGTAGGCAGAATACTGCCTGCCCAAAGATATCTATGTCTTAATCCCTAGAATCTGTCAATATGTTATGTTACATGGCAGAGATTAAGTAAGTTTCAGATGGAATTATGGCTTCCAATCATCTGACTTTAAGATAAAGATATTATTCCAGACTATCTGGGTGGGCCCAATGAAATCATGAGGGCCTCTTAAATGTCGAAATTGGAAACAGAGAAGTCAGAACAGGAGAAATAGCAACGTCGGAAAGACTTGATTGATCATTACTGGCTTTAAAGATGGAATGGTGCCACCAGCTAAGGAATTAGATGGCCTCTAGATCCGTAAAAGGCAAGATACAGATTCTCCCCCTGGGGCCTTCAGAAGGAAAACAGCACTGCTCACACCTTGATTTGAGTCCAGTGACAGCCATTTTGGACTTCTGAGCTCAAGAACTGTAAGAGAATACATTTGTGTTGATTTAAGCCAGTAAATTTGTGGTAACTTATTATGGCAGCAGTATGAAACTGATAAATCATCTATGTGACAAATGTCATTTAGGATTATTAGCTAAAACTAGACACTGATGCATAAAGAGGCATCTAAAATACTTCGATTCAGTTCAGTTTTAGCTCAAGCAGTTACTTCAGCATGGCAGACCACTAAATTTTCTACTCAACCAATTTCTATGATTCACATTTCAAAGACTTCATTTTTGACAAAACAATATGACACCAAAGAACCTTGGAGAGATATAAACAAACTAGGACCCCAGCCCACAATTGTAAACCGTGTGGCACCGCCCACCCTCGAGTCGCCTAGGGATATTTTCACACTGATTTTTGGAGAGCATGGAAAGACAAAGAGAAACATCAATGTGAGAGGGACACATCAATTGGTTGCCTCCTGCATGAGCCCTGACCTGGGCCCACAGTGCAGCAGCCCCTGCGGCTGCTGCCCATCTGGCTCTGCCTCGCTCTCCAGCCCCGCAGCCTGCTGGTCCAGCCCTGCCTCACTCCCCAGGCCCCACAGCCTGCTGGTCTGGCCCTGCCTCACTCCCCGGGCCCCCCAGTAGCCGAAGCTTCTGTCAGTCCAGCCCTGCCTCCCTCTCCCACCCTTGAAGCAGCCAGCCACTGCTGATCAGGCCCTCCCCGGCGCAGGTGCAGAGGCCCCTGCCACCCCGCCCCAGACGCTAGGTGTGCAACCTCCTGTCCGGTCGACCCGTTATGGTGTCCCAGTTAATTAGCATATTTCTCTATTATATATAGATATGCTTTGTATTTTTATTAGCTGATTAAGTTTCATACAATGTTTTATATTTAAACTCCTTTGCTAAATACAATCACCTTCATCTCTTGGAGGATTTATCTGGAGCAATTTGGTGAGTGATTATGTGGATTGAGAATTATTTACAAAAATGGATCAGTGCTGAATTGAGGCCTGAGCTCCTTTTACCTTAAGCAAATTCAGTGCTTCTCCTGCTGCTTCTCACCCTCTTTCATCCTATTTCTTCTGTTGGCTGCAATCTGAATTCTCTTCAACAGAACAAATCATACAGAGTTTACTCCCCATTTCCAGGTTGTCAAGGGGGACCTGGCCCTACGGTCAGCACATTGAGGCACTGATTACAATTGACCTTAGGTAGCAGTTGCTACAGTTCTGCCACTGGGAAGGCCTTGACAGCTCTGTGACCCTGTCCCCTCAATAAACCCTCCTCCTCCCTCTCCCTCTTGTGCTGCCGCCTGAACAAAACATAACATCAGCACTGTTTACTGTAGGAACCCAGCCAAGGAAGTCATAACAGGACAATAGACATACAACCTGATAACCTTGTTAGCTCTAATCAAATCTCCTAACAAGTAGAAGAGGTTAGTGAAGTAGAATAAAACTATGACAGTACTTGGGTTTGTTGAAGTGGCTTTTCAGATTTTTTCTCCCCCTTAAAACAAAAAGCATTTCTTGTCCCTTTATTTAAAATTAAAACCAGGCACAAGGACACTGAACAAAACAACATGTACAAGGCTAAGTTTAACTTTTAAAAGGATACAAATGGAGAGGGATGTACAAAGTTCATAATTATCTTCTAATGGGAAATCACATAAAACTACTTTCTTTGTGTTGCCAGGTCTCTGCAAAAGTAGTGATTATGGAATAATGTTCATTATCCAGAAAAATTTAGGGATGTGGGTTAATTTGTGTAAATGATAATCAGTAATGAACTCATTTCAGATAAGAAGTCAAGGATGATTAAGGTCTTTCTATTTTATGGGTGCCCGGCTAGCTCAGTCGGTAGAGCATGAGACTCTTAAGGTCTTTCTATTTTGTTTTATTTACTTCACATTACAGGATAGGATTTCAACATACAGAGATTTTGCCAGGTTTGATTTTGGCCTTTTATTGCCTCCCTCATACCTACCCCATGCTTCAGGAAACATTTCAACCTTTAAATATATAATTTTAATCCCACCATTATCTTCCTATTTCTGCAAAAGACATTATTAACATATACTGTAGAACTGTCTAAAATGCAGTGTTTTACACAGAATTTAATTGCCCTCCTCCCACCTTCATTTCCTCAGTTCTTGCCATTTCCATGATCCTGGTAAAATAGCAGTAACCTTGAAGTCAGGACTTGGCACTGCTCAATCCCTGTAACCTGGTTAATAGTCTCTGTGCCTCAGTTTCTTCATCTGTAGCAAATGTCAAAATAATAAATCAATTCAACCAGTGGATGCATTTGAACATGTCACTTTTTATGTTTTGTGTCATTTTAGAGTTAAAAACAGGTGGAACTTTATAGTTTGGCATGGCCTGATTTATCTTTTACTCTTGTGTTTCCATGAAAGATTAATGAACCATAGCTAAATCCATACCGGCTTAGTACCCTGAATCTGGTTAGGGCATTTTGCTGTGAACATTTCGTTCAGCCATATTTTACTGCTGTGCTGAATGGAACTCAATGTAACAATTCACTTTATGTGAATGTGTATGTGTCTGTGTGTGTGTGTGCGCGCGTGTGAGTGTGTGTGTGTGTGTGTACCCTTTTTCTGGAGAAAAAGTGCTTCTTTTATAGTAGTTGGAAAATTGTAGTAATCAACAAAACCCATTTTTTTTCCTCATTACCCTTTATTTGTGAGGGATAATAAAGCAGCACGGCAGCAAATAATTATGACTTGGAAAATTTGAAAATAATAAAAAGTCTGGCATTGCTTCCTCTCCATCTTGTATCTGACTTGAAACTTAAAAAAAATCTTAAAAATGAAATTTGCAGGAGAGAAAAATCATTATCTTTATATATATGGTGCATGTGTACTTCCCATTCACTAAGATGACAATGAGAAAGGAGAAAAAAAATTAGGATAAAAAATATATTTTTTCTATATATTTGGCAGTCACCTACATAGATATGTGATATATTGCAGGCTTTATCTAACAATTATGTAAAATGATTAGATCTTGGCAGTGAGATATTAAATATGGATTTTTTTCCTTTCTATCTTTGAATGTTTTCAATTTAAAAATATATCTTTACATACATTTCCTAGCAATCTATTACTTAGACATTTGTAAACATATTGTTTGAAAGTATTTACTACCCCAAATCTCTTTGCCACTGGTATCTTCCAGTATCTGAAATTCCTAGCACTTTTATACTTTTGTGCTAGGTCATTAAAAGATTATTATACAGTAAGTAGTATTTGGGATGGATAAAGCATTATTATTCATCAACAACTATAGCATAAATCAATTGAAAAGGTATGCCATTTATTGAGTTAATAGAGGTCTGGTGCACAGATTTATGCACCAGTGGGGCCCCTTGGCTTGGCCTGCACCCTCTCACAATCCAGGACCCCTCAGGGGATGTCAGACTGCCAGTTTTGGCCCAATCCTCACAGGCCAGGCTGAGGGACCCCACCAGTGCATGAATCCATGCACCGGGCCTCTAGTATGCATATAAGATCTTTGGTTAATCTCTTCCCACCCTCCCCTCCTTCCCTCTGAGATTCATCAGTCTGTTCCATGTTTCCATGCCTGTGCATTGAGCGTCTGTCCCCTGGTGGTGATTGTGCATCATAGCTACCAGTCGAATGGTCGAACAGTTGGATGGTCAGCCGGTCACTTAGGTTTTTATATATATAGATGGCTCTTCATGGAATCTTAGAATTTGGACTTGGTAATTAAGACCCAACTCATTCTAACCTTATTTTGTACACCCAACTCAAGCAAAGGCTTGGATTCATTGGCTTCTTCGGATTAGACCTAGCCCACCTGTAATCACCAAATTATCCTTAGTAATATGTTGAAGGAAGAAGTACTATCCGTGATAAAAATCTAAATTTACTCACTGCCTCCATTTCTCTATATAATTCAAGATAACAAGTGAAATTCAAATACCATATCATCCAAAAGTAAATGCTATAAAACAAGTACATGCCATGTCCAAAGACCAGCCAATGCCTGAAGTACAGTAAGGCAATTAATATGTCCATGAAATTGGTAGTTACAAAATAGTCATGGGGATTTACAGTACAGCATAGGGAAGATAGTCAATAATATTGTAATAACTATCAGTATATATGGTGGCCAGGTGGGTACTGAAAATATTGGGGAAAACACTTTGTAAAGTATATGATTATCTAACCATTATGTTGTATACCTAAAATTAATATAAAAAATATTGAATGTAAACTGTAATTGAAAAATAAAATTTTAAAAAGATGTTTATAATGTATTCTCCTATCCAAACTCCAACTCTAAATAATTCTAATGAGCTATATGTCCAAATGAAGCTTATTTATTAATATAAAAATAATGACTTAGTCTAGCTCACTGATATAAAATGTGAAACGTGAAATTCAAGCATACTATAGCAGTCCAGTGTTTTTTTCTAATAAGGTTTCTTACTGACCTTTAATCAAGACATAGTTTAGCATATAAACAATTAGCTTGAGTATTTAAAATGTAAACCGAAGGCAATCTATTAGCTTGTTAATTGTTGGTCCCTTAGAACATGGTCAATAATTCGATTTTTATTCATTTAAGAGATATGCTAAATAGTAATGTAATTGAGAATAAGAGAATATCAGGATCCGCCACTAGGTAAATGCAAATTTGTTCTATTGAATTGACTATATATCTATTTGACCTTCCATCTCTGAAATTCTAGCAATTCAAAAAAAGCAACTAAAAGAGATTTCAAGACAGGGCTCAGTTCGTGTTTATCCTGTATTTCCTAACATACCTAGCACACTGCTGAGTATGGGCTTATTAGAAAAAGATAAGTATGTAGTTGAATGATTGAGAGAGAATCGAGAGAAGTTAGTCTCTAAGTTCCATTCAGATGTTGTTGAGGGCATTCAATTATTTTTATTTCTCCCCAGAGTCTATTCATTTTGCGCTTCAGTGGCTAGCATTGCCACATTCCATTTTCTGCATCAAAACATTCAGATTTTGTTGAAATGTCATAAGATCAAATTAGATGTTTCTAGCATTGGTAGTCATTACTTGGATTGGACTTGGACTTAGTTATTTTTTAGCCCAAGAAGGAAATACTGTATTGATTTTATCCAACAGGTTATTTGAAACAACAGCTCATGTTTTTAAATGAAATATTATCTGGTAATGCAACAACTGAAAAATACAGAAATAGTAGATATTTTACATGGTATGTAAATATAGTATCCAATATTTTTATAATTAACATAATTCAAATTGTTTCAGGTGTTTATTAGAGAAGTTACATGAACTAGAGTCGTAGGATCTAACTCCTTTGGTTCAGATGTTAGAAAGAGAAGTTACATAGTAGTAACTACTCAGACAGCAAAGTTACCCTTCTGAATACTGGAGTAGGAAAACTCCAAACTGAAATATATACCTCATTAAAATTAAACATGCTTTACATATACAGCTGTTTTCTCTTCCCCTTGGTTGCTCTGCTCCAACACTAAATTTACAAACGCTGCATGTGTCTATGTGTCTACGTGTTCCTAGACACACTGGTACCCTTGGTAAGCCTATAATCTTTCAAACTAAGATATGTGGGGCCCAGCTGGTGTTGTTAAGTGTATTGACCGGTGAACCAAGAGGTCATGGCTCCATTCCTGAACAAGGCACACGCCCAGGTTGCGGGATCCATCACCAATGGGGGTCAAGGCAGCCCATCAATGATTCTCTCTCATCATTGATGTTTCTATCCCTCTCTCCCTCTTCCTTCTTCTCTCTGAAATCAATCAAAAACGTTTTTTAAAAGATTTTTTGGGTACAAATTATAAATTAGAGCAATAACAAAAGTGACACTGTATCTTGATTGAATTTCAAATGCAATCTTTGTTCACTTAAAAAATAATGAACCAGATTTATTTTGAGTCTAAGTTATGACCTTGTAAATAAAGTAGCTTTGGAAAGGGCATTAACTCTTTTAGGGTCATATTTTACTCCTAAATAGCTTTGCCTATAATTCACAAATTGATGCTAGCAGGCCCTTGTAATTCAACAAATGACTCCAGTATGAAAGCAACAACAGAAATAAGAACCACATATCCACCCTGGAGGCAGGGACTATCTCAGGGCTTTTTCATAATAACACTAACCACAAATAAATGACACACCTTTTCATGATGTCTTGTCATGTTTAACATTTTGGGTTCCCAATATGAGGATAAAATCAATGGAGTCAGTGATGCTTAAACCTCTTTGAGAATTTGTGATGTTATAGTGAGAAATTTGAATAAGAGATATGAGATTGCAAAGAACCATCGAATTTCAAGGAAAAGAGACCTAAACAGTTGTATAATTCAATCTGTTAGTACAAGTTTCCTCCACAATCATAAGTTTCCAATGTTTTGGCTTGTAACCCAGGATTAAAAAAAATACATGAAATACTTTATGATCCAGTATATATAAACTGGATCATAACTGAAGCAGCATTTCCATTAAAAATGCTTATTCTTACTATATACAATCAATCCAGAAATTTCCTTTTATTCTATTTTAAATCAGTTTTGAATCTTTATAACAGCCATTAAATTGATTTCATAACCATTAATAAATTGAGACTTGTTCTACATCCAGGTAACACAAGATGTGGCCCAGGGAGCAGCAGCATCACCGAGTAATTTCTTAAAAATTCAGAGTCTCAGGCCCCAGCTCAGACCTACTGAATCAACATGCACATTTTAACAAGATCCCCAAGCCATGCCCAGCACCTTAAAATTCAAGGAGAATTGCTATACATCATCCCAACAGTTAAATAGTAAGCTTTTCCTTGAACCCTTTCATGGTGAGATGTTTGCTTCCTCCCACGGTGATACATTTTATTTTCAAACAATTGTGCTTTACAAAATATCTGTGTTATGTTATGTGAAAATTAGTATACAAAGTATACAACTTGGAGACCAGAATAGAAACAATATTCCACAAATTATAACTCCCTTTTTCTTTGCCACATCAGCTCCACCCAGTGGCATGAGTTTATCTTCTGATGAACTAATCTATACATATAAAAGCCTAAGAAACCATTATGAACAACTGGTTGACTGGTCACTATGATGCACACTGACCACCAGGGGTCAGATGCTCAATGCAGGAGCTGCCTCCTGGTGGTCAGTGCGTTCCCACAGCCAACCTCCCATGGTCACTCCCCCTGACTGGCCCCAATCAGTCCTGATCGCTGGCCAGGCAGAGGGACCCTACCCATGCATGAATTCATGAACTGGGTCTCTAGTCTTCTTATAAAATTACTAGAGGCCTGATGCACAAAATTCGTGCAACAGTAGGTCTTCGCAGTCCTAGCTGTCGGGGCCCTTGCAGCCTCAGGTGCCTCACTGCCCTGGCTGCCTCCTGGCCCTGCATTCCTACCCCCCGTCCACACCTGCCTTGGCCTGGTGCTGCCCACATCTGCCACCACACACGCCTGGCTCCTCAATTCTGCGGAGCCCCCCGATTGATGGCCTGCAGAGGGGAGCCTGGGCCTCCCTCTTTGGGGTAATCACAGAGCCCCCTGGTTGATCAGCCCACTAGCTGCCCCCTGGTGGTCAGTGCACATCATAGCGACCGGTCATTCCCAGTCATTCAGCCGTTAGGGTCAATTTGCATATTACCCTTTTATTATATAGGATTTTAAGCTTTTTTGCACATAGAAGTCTCTCAGCTAAAAATAGAAGAATTTTTGTGACTCTTCACCTCTTTCACCCTACCCCTAAACAATCAATAGTCCTGATGAACCTACTTTCCAAATATTTCTCCAATGAACATCAAATATTTATCAAATTAGCATCCATCAACCCTAGTACAAGTAAGTGATCAATAAACAAGAAGTCATGGTCAAAAAATTTCCACATTCACTGTGTTCATTTAGTGAGGCACATCATCCACATTCTGCAGAAACAAAAACAAACAGCAGTTCTGGGCACATTTTGTTAATGAAGAGCTATTGTTTGACCTCAAGAGGCACTACTGTTCAATGAAGTACCAACACCTAGAGCAAGCATGTCAAACTCAAAGGCTAACACGGGCCAAATAAATAAGATTTAAGTTTGTGTGGGCTGCCAAAAAACAAAAGCTTCAATTTTCATAGAAACATAGGTTTATTTCAGTAGAGACATGCTGAATACAAAGGGCTGAAATAAATGAGTCATCGCTAACATAAAATAATAGAACATTTTAATAACAATTAATATTTTTCTTTAACATTAACTTACCAGACACTGAATAACTTCACAAATGAATAAGCATAACACAAATAAACCTATTTTTCTTGTTCTCTGAAAGTGAACAAGTCAGTACAAGACTAATGACATGGTTATTGGCTGCTAAAATATTCGCTGCTGGTGTTAGTGGAGAGAAATGGTGAGCCTGCACATAAGATGTGTAAGGGAAATAAAGGCAACACAATTCTAGTAATCAGTCATTAGGGAAGTTGTAGTTCGTTATTAATAACTAGAGGCCCGGTGCAAGAAATGCATGCACTCTGGGTGGTTCCTCAGCCTGGCCTGCACCCTCTCACAGTCTGGGGAGTGGGCCTAAGCCATCAGTCGGACATCCTTAGCACTGTTGCAGGGCTTCCAGCTGAGCAACACTCCCTCTGTAGGAGTGCACTGACCACCAGGGGGCAGCTCCTGCATTGAGTGTCTGCCCCCTGGTGGTCAGTGCATGTCATAATGACCAGTTGTTCTGCCATTCAGTCGATTTGCATATTAGCCTTTTATTATATAGGATTATGTATAACAGGATATTATAAAAATTAAGTTACAAAATTGTTATTAAAACGTTTCTTTCGTAGTAACCTATCAGATTACCTAATGTTATATTGGCTGGTGTGCAAAAATATTCATTGTGGGCCAAATGCGGCCCACGGGCCATGAGTTTGACATGCTTGACCTAGAGCATCCTACTATCACCCATTTCTTGCCAAAATATTTTCCACAGACCTGGCTTCTGACTCATCCCTCTGGAAAATCTGGAGCATTCTGCACACATTCAAAATGCAATGAGTGTTTCTTCTCATGCTTTCCATTCTGCCCACCTGGAGCTGGATACCCATTCCCACTGTTCATTTCAAAGCGTGCTTCCCATTGTGTCAGCTTTTGAGTCGGAAAAAGGCCACTTAATTCTCAAGCTGTGATGTAAAATGCAATTGAGAATCCTTCCTGGGCTGATGCATTTTCTCCTTTGAGACTCCACTAATTGAAGTTGGATTACATACAAGTGTGAGTATAAACATATTTCCCATATCTTTTTGACATTTAGAATGACTTGTGTTCTTAAGAACAAGAAGAAGACTTGGTATTCAAGAGGATGTCACTGGGCTGATAAGATAAAGTCTTGAGAATAGTTTCCTATTGTTTGGAAAATTTCTGGGATGTATGTTGAGGGGTAAAGAAGTTAGGCCAGTTCTGTGATCTAATTCCCTGAAGATAAAGTTATCTTCTTAAAATTGGTTCTTGGCATTACTTATTATATTGCTGCCATTGGGTCAAGGAAAAATGCTTTACATTTCTAAGCTTTAGAATCTGAGGCATGGGGCTGCCTCACCAGCAGGAAAGTGAAAGCAAGAACATTTCCCAACTTATTTCTCTTTATGTCAATTTTTAATAACAATCCAATATAATGGACAAAGTAACCCTCTGCATTACTTGGGGAAGAGATAATGCTTCTTCAATCCAAACAGAACATAAAGCCTCCTGTTCCCCATTGAGAATTATTTTTATTGTTTTGTTTCATGCCCAACGACTAACTGCGGTGAGTTGTACAGAGGAAAACAGAACACAACTAAACTCTAATATCACTGCCATAGTAACCTATCAGATGACCTAATGTTAACAGGTTTTGTTGGGAGTAATGTGGATAAACACTCTTTTTCCCCCCAACAATTCTATTAACATACTACTATAAATTCACTCATTTGAATCCTATATAATAAAAGCATAATATGCTAAGTGTCCGACTGATCAGTCGACCATTCAGTTGCTATGACATGCACTGACCACCAGGGGACAGACCCTCTAACCAGTAGGTTAGTTTGCTGCTGGGGTCCAGCTGATTGGGACTGGGTGAGAGGGCCAGACATACCCTGGAGCCCTCCCATGATCCCTCCCCGGCCGGCCAGCCCCCATAGGCCCCAATCAGGACTGGGTGAGATGGCCCCAATAGGCCCTGATCACCAGACAGGCGAAGGGACACCACCCATGCACAAATTTGTGCACCGGGCCTCTAGTTATATAATAAAATGGTTTTAATATATTCACAAAGTTGTGCCTCCATCATCACAATCAATTTTTGAACATTTTTATCACCCTCCCTAAAAAACCCATACCTTTTAGTAGTCTCTGGCCATTTCTCGTACCCCTCCCCCCCCCCCAATTCTAGGCAAGCACTAACATTTCCATCAATATAGATTTGCATATTCTGGACATTTCATACAAATGGAATCATACAATATGTGGTCTTTTGTGACAGGATTCTTTAATTTAGCATAAACATTTTTAAGTTTTCCCATGTATTTTAGCATACATCAGCACTTCATTCCTTCTTATAGCTGAACTAGAGGCCCAGTGCACAAAAATTTGTGCATTCAGGGGGGTTTCTCAGCCCGGCCTGTGCCCTCCTGCCGTCTGGGACCCCTCGGGGGATGACCACCTGCTGGCTTTGGCCCCCTCCCCGGGGGATTGGGCCTAAGCTGGCAGTCAGACATCCCTCTGGCCGCCCGGGAGCTCTCGGGGGATGTCCTCTTGCCAGCGGGGAACAGACCTAAGCTGCAGTCGGACATCCTTAGCACTGCTGAGGAGGCAGGAGAGGCTCCCACCACCACCACTGTACTGGCAGCCATCAGCCTGGCTTGTGGCTGAGCAGAGCTCCCCCTGGAGGAGCGCACTGACCACCAGGGGGCAGCTGCCCCCTGGTGGTCTGTGTGTGTCATAGTGACCAGTCATTCCCAGTGGTTCTGCTGTTAGGGTCAGTTTGTATATTACCCTTTTATTATATAGGATAGAGGCCTGGTGCATGGGTGGGGGCCGGCTGGTTTGCCCTTAAGGGTGTCTCTGATCAGGGTGAGGGTCCCGCTGGTGTGCCTGGCCAGACTGGGTGAGGGGCTGGTAGCTGTTTGCAGGCTGTTCAAGCACCCCCCAGTGGGGACCCTCACCCCATGGAAGTTTGGCCAGCCTGGGTGAGGGGCTGATGGCTATTTTCAGGCTGGCCACACCCCCTTTAGGGTGAGGGGTCCCAACTGGGTTGCCTGGCCAGTCTGGGTGAGGGGCTGAGGACCGTTTTCAGGCTGGCCAAGCCCCCCTGCAACAGAAGCTCCCAGCCTCTCCTTTTTTTCTTTTTCTTTTTTTCTTCTGAGATTTATTTACCTTCTATAATTGAAACTTTGTAGCCTTGAGTGGAGCTCAGAGCCGGCCAGGGCAGGTGGGAAGCTTGGCTTCCTCCATCGCCAGGGGCAACCTAAGCCTCCTGCTCGTTCCAGCTCTGTGGCTGCTGGCCACAATCTTGGTTGGGTTAATTTGCATATAGTCGCTCTTATTGGCTGGTGGGCATGGCTTAAGGCATAGCAAAGGTACAGTCAATTTGCATGTTTGTCTTTTATTAGATTAGATTATATCCCATTGTATGGATATGACACATTTTGTTTATTCATTCATTGGCTGATGGACATTTTGTTTTTTGTTTTGTTTGTTTGTTTTTGTTTTTATATATATATTTATTCATTTCAGAGAGGAAGGGAGAGGAATAGAGAGATAGAAACATCAATGATGAGAGAGAATCATTGATTGGCTGCCTCCTGCACACCCCCAACTGGGGATGGAGCCCGCAACCTGGGCATGTGCCCTTGACTGGATTCAAACACAGAAGCTGTCAGTCCTCAGGCTGACATTCTATCCACTGAGCTAAATCTGCTAGGGCCTGATGGATATTTTGGTTGTTTCCACCCTTTGGCTATTATGAGCAAGACTGGGATGAACTTTTTCACCTACTAGTTTTTGTGTCCACGTGTATGCAGTCCACTTCATTATACCTGATAGGTCATATGATAACTCTATGCTTAAGTGCTTGAACAACCACCAAGCTATTTTCCAAAGTGGCTACACTATTTTTTATTCCTGCCAACAATGTAAGAGGGTTCCCATTTCTCCATATCCTCATAAACACTTAGTATTATGTATCTTTTCAATTATAGTCATCTTAGTTGATGTGAAGTATTATTGCATTGTGGTTTTGGTTTTCATTTTCAAGGATAAGCACTCTTAAAATATCTCAACCCCATGTAAAAAGTAAATATTTAAGTTCAATGAATTCCTGGGTAAACCAGGTCTGGAGAAGCTGCTAAAAATTGTTTAAAAGTTGACTAATCCCCAGCCCTTATGGGCAGAAATTTTATTACACAAGAGAATATCTGGGTTTGGGATTCAGAAATCATCATCCTACATAATAAAAGCATAATATGCAAATCGACCAAATGGCTGAACAGCAAAACAACCGTCCAGATGACCATCCAGATGAACATCCGAGACCACACTATGACACCCATTGGCACCAGGCCAGCCAAGGTGGGTGCGATGCAATTGGTCGGAGTGCTCGGCCATTGCCCCATGATCACCCCGCAAAGGGAGGCCCAGGCCACCGACCAGCAGGCTGTGGTGGGTGCATGGGGCCTCCCTCTGGGAGGGAAGCCCAGGTCCTGTGTACCAATGGCTGGAGGGAAGCCCGGGTCCCAGGTGCTGGAGAGAAGCCAGTGCCAGCAGCCGGGGGAAGGAAGGCCTACTCTTGCACAAATTTTGTGCATCGGGCCTCTAGTTTCAAATAAAGTTCCAGAGCCAGTCACAGTTTTAGCCCTAATCAATGATTCTGTTTGTGTTTAGGGTGGAGGTGTTGAAAGTTAAGGAAAAATTAATAAGGTATTCATTTGGCAATGAATTGAACAAGTTATACAAGTTGTTTATCTTCTCTGAGACCAAGTTTTCTTATCTACAAAATGAAGTTAATGATAGTACCTATCTCACAACATGATGTGTGAAATAAATGAGATCTTTTTTCCATGTACAATGTATGCCTGACTAAAAGTAAATATTAGCACTATTAATTAACAGGGTAAGTAGTCAGAGGTCTTCCTAATATAAGAAAACATCCTCTGCAAATATGGAGGATTTATTGACATTTTGATCAGTTATATTCCGTCTCTACAAAAGGTATTTAAAGAAATTACCTTAATACTTTATCAGACCTAAGTTGGCTACTAGTAAGAACAAACTCTGTTAAGGGAGGTGGTGTACCTTCCCAGAAGTTTTTAATGGTAAAGAAGACTTGGAGCTTTTCAGCAAGTTAGCTACTACCCTTCCAAAGGGTAGAAATGGCATCTGGTCCCCTCACACTAATAATTCTTTGTTTGTTCCACACTGATGAAGGTCTTTGGATTCCCTGGCAACCTAGGAAATCTAAGGCCCTGGCTTTGGATTCCTCAGCCCTGTCCTCAAAGATGATGCTAAACAAAACTGTGAAGTAGGTAAGGCTAGTGTTTCTTCTGTTTTCATTTGCTGTTCTGTCATCCCTCTTTTTGTCCTTTGGGGAGCCAGTGCCCACCTGAGTCCCACTATTTACAAAGCATCTTCTGGAATGGATTTTACTCTATCTTCTTTTTCCCATTAGAACCACATATACTAGCCCTCTTTTGATCCTCTACCCAAATCCCATATCAACTTACCTTACCTCTGGATGACTTTTTGCATAGCTGATAAATATATTAATTCAACAGGCCTATCCTATATAATAAAAACCTAATATGCAAATTATCCCCTCAACCAGGAGTTCAACCAGGAATTTGACTGCTCACTATGATGTGCACTGATCACCAGGGGGCAGTGTGGAACATGGCAGGCATCAGCGATGCTGTGCTGGCAGCAGGTGGCAGCGGAGGCACTGCCGGCCCCAATGGGCCCTGACGAGAGTAGGACCATGTCAGGATTGTGGAGAAGGTGAGTGGGCAGCACTAAGCCAAGGCAGGTGTGAGCAAGGACCTGATCACCCCACCGAGATCACCCAGCAGACAGTGGGGGGGGGGGGGGGGCAGAGCCACTGTCCAGCTCCCAGGCACTGAGGGAGCCAGGCAGGGGCCTGGCCCAGATCAATTGCCTCACAGTGCCACAGACGGAGGCCAGCAGCCAGCAGGCCCTGATCAGGCTGGGCCGACTGGGACAGGGAACTGGGAGTGGGTGGCAGCAACTAACCTCCCACGGTGCCCAGGTGGGGAACTGCGACCACTCGCTGCCTACCTGGAGGTGGGGGTGATGGGGATGGAGGTGCAGTGAGAATGCAGGGTGTCTGCCATGCTCACTCTCACTCCCCCTGCTAACCTCCCCTGGGACACCAGGGCTTATGCACTGGGGAAGCCCCCATGCTGAAGTGCCAGGTGCCCACGAGGAGCCTGCCCCACACCCACACCCAGCCTCTTTCAAGGTTAGCTAGGCCACAGCCACCTGGACCCCAGGGGCTGGTCGGGCTCCCTGCAGGAGCCAGTCTGCAAGGCCAGCCAGAAAAGAGCGTGCTGCCCAACCAGCTTCTGTGTGGCACCACTGGGTAGCCCAGAAGCCCACGCTGTGCCCCGGCCACACTCACTGCCTCTCTGTATGGGGACTTGGACACCATGACTCAGGTGGAGGGGGGAGTGAGGGGGGCTCAGGGACCCAGGTGCTGCCCAGGGTCCAAAGATCAGCTGGGACCTACCCTTCCATGCCAGACACTCACGCTTTGATCACCAGCCAGGCCTAGTAACCACACCTGTGCATGACTTTTGTGCACCTGGCCTCTAGTATTGAATACTTACTATGTGTCAGGCACTGTGCTAGACTCATAGATGTATGTAACATAATCTAGACCCTGTAGTACAATGAATAATTTCAACCAAAGTGCCAGTGGTTATAAAACAGTGTGAATAGAATGGGATATTAGATATGTTACGTAGATGAAAGGAGAATGAAGAAAGTTAATAATTGTGAAGCACTTAGAATAGAGCCTGGCACATTAGAAGTGTTATATGCATGTTTGTTAAATAAATTACATTCCAGAAAATGTATTTTCCCTGGAGGCTAAGACCGCCATTCCAACCTGAAATACTGAAAGCCTGAGCTAGGTCTTGAAGATGATTAGGGTTTAGCCAAGTTGATATGGAACATGTTCTGTGCAGAAGAAACAGTATCTGAAAACACAGAGACACAAGAGAACATGACCATCTCAAAAGTTCAAAAAGTTCATTATGACTAGAATATATACAAATTGAGAAGGAACAAAAGATGAGACTCAGTCTGTGATCAATAAATTGCACTAATGGCCTCTATCAGCCTCTATTACATAAGTTATGCTGCATCAACAGGAAACACTGGGTCAGAGAATGGGTGTTGGGTAGGCAAGTAGTAGTTAGTATTTGCCGTAGTAGGAACATCATGAAAATTGCTGGGAAATATTTTGAGAACTTAAGTACCCTTAAAGTTAACATTATAATCCATGTTTATAGTGATCTTTTTCTCAAATATAATTAAAATTAGATAAAAGTCACAACATGTTTGAAAGAATATAAAAAGTTATTTAACTTTCTAGAACTTACAAGATGTCTAGCAGTTGGGTGCTGTTCTTCCCAGGTATTGAGGATCAATAGTGTTGTTAAATCAAGGTGAAATACTGAATAACATATGATGTACTGGTTTACTACTTAATCAATTATGTTTGATTAGTGAATTAATTCTCAGCACCTTTTGGAGGGAAAATCCATCAATTTTCCATTGGAATGTGATTATTATTTGGGGGATGGCTAGCCAAACATTTATTACTACAAAGCTGATGTTTGATGTTTTTTGTTTCTTTGTTTGTTTGCTTGTGTTTTTTTAATATATTTTTATTGATTTAAGAGAGGAAGGGAGAGGGAAAGAGAGAGAAAAACATCAATGATGAGAGAGAATCATTGATTGGTTGCCTCCTGCACATCCCACACTGGGGACTGAGCCCACAACCCAGGTGTGTGCCCTGACCATGAATTGAACTGTAACCTCTTGGTTCATAGCTCAATGCTCAAACACCGAGCCACTCTGGCCTGGCCAAAGCTGGTGTTTTGTTTATATTTTAGGGATAATATTTTCAAAATAAACAAAAGTTTTGACAGTGTCTAATTCTTCAGGACTAAGTTTAATTATTTTGTTTAAAATTTCTGTGGTATTATAAAAGGTTCCTGACCTGTCCCTAACCTACTTTTCCAGCCTTATTGTCCTCTAATCCCAAATTATTGTCTCCCCTACAGTTAAATTGAAGTACTGACTCCCTTTTCACTTACCTACTTTCGTGTCTTTATATATTCTGTTTCTTTCTTCTCAATTTTGTCCTTCTCTTCTCTAATCATTTCAATCCTCAGTTTTTCAGTGCTCACTCTTTCATAGAAGGTGCCATGTTTTCTTCAGTCAAAATTAAATTTGCTTTTTTTATTCCATAACTCAATTTATTCTTTATTATGTATTACTTAGCTTTACATACTTCTCTGTCCCTGTTCAAGGTACAGCCTTCTGGTTTCTGCTTCTACACCATGGAGTCTGGCCTTCAAAAAATATTTACATTATCCTACTGTCCAAATCCAACAGAGCATTTTGCAGTCCCTATGGTACTTTTACCATCCCTCATTTAAAGGTCCTCTTACCATCTTCTGCCAGCCCTTTGAATGAGGGCTCAGTTTCAGAATTGCTATTATTCAACATTTGGACATTAGCTCTCCTCTCTGGACTTTAGGTTGTTTTCCCATGGGTGGGTAGAAGGTACCACAAGGTGATAGCCCACCACAACCCTATAGCAGCCTTAATTCTACCTGATGAGGTATGTTATATTTTTTAATATGTTTTTATTGATTTCAGAGAGGGAGGGAGAGGGAGAAAGAATCATTCATCAGCTGCCTCCTGCATGCCTTCCACTGGAGATCGAGCCCACAACCCAGGCATGTGACCTTGACTAGAATTGAACTGGAGACCCTTCAGTTCGCAGGCCAGTGCTCTATTCCCTGAGCCAAACCAGCTAGGGCAGGTATCTACACTAATAAAAGAAAAAAGATGCAAATTGACTCTACTTTTATGATGCCCACCAGCCAATCAAGAGTGAGTATACACACTGACTGAAATAAAGAATATTATACAGACTCCCAACAGCAGACTAGAGGATTGCAAGAATCAAGTCAACGATTTGAAATACAAAGAAGCAAAAAACACCCAACCAGAAAAGCAAAATCAAAAAAGAATCCAAAAATACGAAGATAGTGTAAGGAGCCTATGGGACAGCTTCAAGCGCACCAACATCCAAATTATAGGGGTGCCAGAAGAAGAGAGAGAACAAGATATTAAAAACCTATTTGAAGAAATAATGACAGAAAACTTCCACCTACCTGGTGAAAGAAATAGACTTACAAGTCCAGAAAGCGCAGAGAACCCCAAACAAAAGGAATCCAAAGAGGACCACACCAAGACACATCATAATTAAAATGCCAAGAGCAAAAGACAAAGAGAGAATCTTAAAAGCAGCAAGAGAAACAAAGTCAGTTACCTACAGGGGAGTACCCATACGAATGTCAGCTGATTTCTCAACAGAAACTTTGCAGGCCAGAAGGGAGTGGCAAGAAATATTCAAAGTGATGAATACCAAGAACCTACAACCAAGATTACTTTATCCAGCAAAGCTATCATTCAGAATTGAAGGTCAGATAAAGAGCTTCACAGATAAGGAAAAGCTAAAGGAGTTCATCACCACCAAACCAGTATTATATGAAATGCTGAAAGGTATCCTTTAAGAAGAGGAAGAAGAAAAAAAAAAGGTAAAGATACAAATTTTGAACAACAAATACACATCTATCAACAAGTGAATCTGAAAATCAAGTGAATAATCTGATGAACAGAATGAACTGGTGATTATAATAGAATCAGGGGCATAGAATGGGAGTGGACTGACTATTCTTGGGGGGGAAAGGGGTGTGGGGGATGCAGGAAGAGACTGAACAAAAATCATGCACCTATGGATGAGGACAGTGGGTGGGGAGTGAGGGAGGAGGGTGGGGGGGGGAACTGGGAGGAGGGGAGTTATGGGGGGAAAAAAGAGGAACAAATGTAATAATCTGAACAATAAAGATTTAATTTAAAAAAGAAAGAAAAAAAAATAAAAGCATTATATGCAAATCAACCAAAAAAAAAGAGTGAGTATGCAAATTAACCCAACAAAGATGGAGATAATGATGCAGGCATTCCACACCGCCCCAGCCACTCCAGGCCTCTGAGCTGCATGGAAAGGCAGAAAGGTGGCTCTGGGCCTGAACGAAAGCAGAAAGGCGGCTCTGGCTGGAGCAAAGACAGTATGGGCAGCCAGGGGAAGGAAGGCCCATTCTTGCACGAATCTTCGTGCATCGGGCCTCTAGTGTTAGATATTTATCGAATTGACAAAGTGATGAGCAGTCCCTTTGATGAAAAGAGATGACAGAAATTATAGCTAACCTAGTTTATATGTTCTTCTAAAGCAACGGTTCTCAACCTGTGGGTCACAACCCCTTTGGTGGTTGAACGACCCTTTCACAGGGGTCGCCTAAGACCATCTGCATATCAAATATTTACATTACGATTCATAACAGTAGCAACATTACAGTTATGAAGTAGCAACGAAAATAATTTTATGGTTGGGTCACAACATGAGGAACTGTATTTAAAGGGCCAGAAGGTTGAGAACCACTGTTCTAAAGTGTAAAAAAATAACTCTCACTTCTTATGAGTGCTATACGGATTATTGCTATCTAACATACTATGTATCTCACCTATTTGGTTTGTTTATTTTCTGTATCCCCACTAAAATGTAAGCTTTATGAGGACAAGGAATTGTACCTGTTTGGTTCACTATTGTATCCCTAGACCTAGAACTAGGCCTGGAACACACACACACACACACACACACACACAAGGTGCTTAACAAATTTGTTGACTGAATACATGAAAAGTAATTAATATACAATAGTCATTCAGTAAATTATAGCAATATTGAACAATTCTATATTGTTGCTAATTATTATAATTTAGATAAAGAAGTTAATCTGTCCCTCTGTGGTAGTTTAATCTGTTTGAAATTTTATGCTTTTACTGTAGTTGTTTTCATTGTTTCCTCTTTTATAGTTGTAGTATGCGTATTTTTAGCTTGGCTTTATGATAACTTTCTGTTATCTTGTATTCTAAATAGGGCATGTTTAAGGTGGTATTCTTAGAGAAGACTTGGAACTTTCCAATTTGAATTCTTCCAATTTCGTTTGAAAGAAAGCAAAGTGTAAAGAGGTAAGTATAGTACCAAGATCTCTTAATAAGTAGAGGCAGATCCTCCTGGCTTATTTTTAAATCAGCACATATTTTTGTCATTATTTAAAGGTTTTGAACTCCAAACACATCTTGGAAGGCAATTACATAGTAGTTGAATAATTCCCATGCTGACCACCTCATATAGTAAGCTATCATCCCCCATTTGTGGAACCTGCTTAAGGTGTTAATCCTAGAAAATTACACAGCCTTTTCATGCACTGGCTTGTCAAGTGACGGGAGTGAGGATAAGGATGCCACTCTTGCAATGAGACAGAAATAAACTAAGTGAATATGGAAATGAAATCATGCTTTTTCTTCATAGTAAATGTTTTATTATTTTCAGCCAGCTAATCTGCTTACACTGGCCACTTTCTGGTTATTCATGTATTTTTTTATAATTCTTTATTGTTGAAAGTATTACATATGTCCAATTTTTCCCCCATTAACCCCCCCTCCAGCCCACTCCCACCCGCTACCCCAAGCCTTCAGCACCCTATTGTCTGTGTCTGTGGGTTACGCATCTATGCACACAAGGTGTTTGGTTGATTACCTCCCACCCACCCAACCTCCCCCGCCTTCCCTCTGAGATTCTGAAGTCTGTTCCATGTCTCTGGATCCACTCTATTCATCAGTTTATTTTGTTACATAGAGTGCAATCATGTGATACTTACCTTTCTCTGATTGACTTATTTCACTTAGCATAATATTCTCCATGTCCCTCCATGCTGTCTCAGAGAGTAAGAGATTCTTCTTTTTTACAGCTGCATAGTATTCTATGGTGTGAATGTACCACAGCTTTTTCATCCACTCATCTACTGATGGGCAATTGGGCTGTTTCCAGATCTTAGCTATTGTAAATTGTGCTGCTATAAACATAGGGATGCATATATACTTTCTGATTGGTGCTTTGGGTTTCTTGGGATATATTCCTAGAAGTGGGATCACTGGGTCAAATGGCAGCTCTATATTTGATTTTCTGAGGAACCTTCATACTGTTTTCCATAATGGCTGCAGCAGTCTGCATTCCCACCAGTGGTGCACTAGGGTTCCCTTTTCTTCACACCCTCTCCAGCACTTGTCATTTGTTGATTTGTTTATGATAGCCATTCTGACAGGTGTGAGATGATACCTCATTGTCGTTTTGATTTGCATCTCTCAGATGATTAGTGACTTTGAGCATGTTTTCATATGTCTCTTGGCTTTCTGAATGTCCTCTTTTGCAAAGTGTCTATTTAGGCCCTTTGCCCATTTTTTTAAATTGGATTGTTTGTCTTCCTTCTGTTAAGTTGTATGAGTTCCTTATATATTTTGGATATTAGCCCTTTATCAGATGTATCATTGCCAAATATGTTCTCTCATGCAGTGGGCTCTCCTTTCTTTTTGTTGATGGTTTCTTTTGCTGTGCAGAAGCTGTTTATTTTTATGTAACCCCATTTGTTTATTTTCTCCTGCTACATTTCCAAATTCAATTATTAAATCTAGTACTTTTTTTAGAAGAGTCTTTAGAGTTTTCTGTGTACAATATCATGTCATCTGTGAACAATGTGAGTTTTACTTTCTCCTTTCCAATTTGGATGCCTTTTATTTCTTCTTCTTGTCTGATCACTGTGGCTAGGACTTCCAGTACTATGTTAAATAAGAGTGGTGAAAGCAGATATCCCTGTCTTGTTCTTGTTCTTAGGGGAAATGAGTTTAGTTTTTGCCCATTGAGTATGATGTTGGCTGTAGGTTTGTTATATAAGGCTTTTATTATGTTGAGGTATGATCCCTCTATTCCCACTTTGCTGAGAGTTTTTATCAAAAATGAATGTTGGATTTTGTCAAATGCTTTTTCTTCATCTATTGATATTATCATGTGATTTTTGTCTTTCAATTTGGTCATGTGATGTATCATGTTTATTGATTTGCGAATATTATTCCAGTCTTGCATCCCTGGAATAAGTCCCACTTCGTCATGGTGTATGATCTTTTTAATGTATTGCTGGATGCAATTTGCTAATATTTTGTTGAGGATTTTAGCATCTATGTTCATCAGGAATATTGACCTGTAATTCTCTTTATTTGTTGTGTTTTTATCTGGTTTTGGAATTAGGATAATGTACATAAAAGGAGTTTGGATTTCTTGAAGTAGTCTGAGGAGTATAGATGTTAGTTCTTCTTTGAATGTTTGGTAAAACTCCCCTGTGAAGCCGTTCAAACCTGGGCTTTTATTTGTTGGGAGTTTTCTGATTATTGCTTCTATTTCATCAGTTGTTATTGGCCTATTCAGGTTTTCTGATTACTCCTGATTCAGTTTTGGGAGATTGTATTTTTCTAGGAATTTGTCCATTTCATCCACATTGTCCAGCTTGTTAGCATATAGTTGTTTATAGTATTTTCTTACAATCCTTTGTATTTCTGTGGTTTCAGTGGTTTCTTCACTTTTTTTCTGATTTTATTTATTTGGGTCCTCTCTCTTTGTTTCTTGATGAGTCTGGCTAATGGTTCATCTATTTTGTTTATCCTTTCAAAGAACCAGCTCTTGGTTTCATTGATTTTTTTTTTTTTTTTTTTTTTTAGTCTTTGTGTTATTTATTTCTACTCTAATCTTTATTATTTCCTTCCTTCTACTTACTCTGGGCTTTTCTTTTTGTTCTCTTTCTAGTTCTTTAAGTTGTAGGATTAAATAGTTTATTGCTGATTTTTCATGTTTTTTGAGGTATGCCTGTAGTGCTATGAACTTCCATCTCAAGACTGCTTTTTCTGTGTCCCAGAGATTTTGATTTGTTGTATGTTCATTTTCATTTGTTTCCAGGAAGTTTTTAATTTTTTTTCTTGATCTCTTTGGTAACCCATTCATTATTTAATAAGATGTAATTTAGGTCCTTCTGTGCAGGGGGTGTGGCTCATGGGCAGCCAGGTCGAGGTGAGTCCTGTGTGTCCCAGGAAGGGAAATCTCCTCAGCAATGTCTAAAGGAAGAAAACTACAAAGCTTTGAAATATTCATTTTTGAATGTAAAAGATCATTGTTGGATGCCAAATCAAGATTCAGAGGAAGAAAATGATATTGATAAATGTTCTATTGAAACCAAGATGAACACAACAATGGATTTATTCTGGTCATTAAAACACACACCAAAGTAGGAAAGGTGTTTTCTTACACCTGTTTGCTCACACCCTGGAACCCTGGAGAAAATCCATGAGTTTTATTTTTCAGTATCTACAAATAATTTTCTTATTCTAAGTTATTTTTAGAAGAAAAATTTAATTGACCAGTTATAAGAAGTGTGTTTTAGGAATTGTTTTAAGTGCCTTAGCCAGTTTTCTCAGTGGTTAGAGTGTCCACCCAGGAACCAAAGGGCCATGGGTTCAATTCCTGGTCAAGGCCACATACCTGGGTTGTGGATTCATTCATGCCCCTGGAAAGGGTGAGGGTAGGAGGCAACCAGTTGATGTGTGTGTGTGTGTGTGTGTGTGTGTGTGTGTGTGTGTGTGTGTCTTCCTCTCTCCCCTCCCTTCCACTCTGAAAAGCAATGGAAAAAATATCCTCAGGTGAGGATTAACAACAATAACAAAAAAGGAATTGTTCTAAAGCACAAAGATTGTTATTTTCAAACATGCTTAACCAAATGACACACTATACATCTTTGTGACTATTCTGAAAGCCACTAATGGGACTATTAAAATTGATAACATGGAGCCTGGGGAGAAAATGTCTATCGGGAAAGTTTATGATTAATCTGTCTTATTTGGTTCTAAAATAAATTGTATTTGATTTCTTGGGGGAAAAATAACATGCCAATTAGCCTCCATGTGTTTGAATGTTTTTGAGTGTTTTGATAGTAGTTGATTTATAATATCATGCCATTGTAATCTGAGAATATGCTTGATATGATTTCAAACTTCTTGAACTCATACTTATTTTGTGTCCTAACACATGGTCTATCTTTGAGAATGACCCATATGCACTTGAGAAGAATGTATATTCTGCAGCTTTTGGGTGAAATGTTCTATGATTATCAATTAATTCCATCTGATCTAGTGTGTCATTTAGGATTGCTGTTTCCTTGTTGATTTATGTCTAGTTGATCTATCAAGTGATGTCAGTGGGGTGTTAACGTCTCCTAATATGATTATATTGCTGTCAATCTCTCCCTTAAAATCCTCCAGAAGTTTTTTTTATATGTTTAGATGCTCCTATATTGGGTGCATATATGTTTACCAGAGTTATATCCTCTTGTTGTATTGATCTCTTTAGTATTATGAAGTGGCCTTCCTTATCTCTTGTTATGGCCTTCACTTTGAAGTCTATTTTGTCAGATATAAGTATTGCTATCTCAGCTTTTATTTTCATTTCCATTTGCTTGGACATTTTTTTTCCCAACCTATCACTTTCATTCTGTGTGAGACCTTTACTCTGAGGTGGGTCTTTTGTAGACAGATATATATGTATCTGTTTCTTATCCATTCAGCTACTCTATGTCTTTTGACTGGAGCATTTAAGTCATTTACACTTACGGTTATTATTTACTAGTTTTCTTATCCATTCAGCTACTCTATGTCTTTTGACTGGAGCATTTAAGTCATTTACACTTACGGTTATTATTTACTAGTATAGGTATTTATTGCCATTCTTATTCTTTATGCCTATGTTCTTCTCTTTCTATTTCTTATTTTTACAACAGTCCCTTTACTATTTCTTGCAGTGCTGGTTTGGTGGTAATAAACTCTTTTTGCCTTTTTGTTTGTTTGTTAAGCTCTTTTTTTTAAAACTTAACTTTTTATTTTTTATTATTTTTTAAATTTTGTTTTATTGCTTAAGGTATTACAAAGAGTATTACATATGTCTCCTTTTTTTATTTCACCTTTGATTTTGAAAGAAAGCCTTGCTGTATAAAGTAGTCTAGGGTTCAGTCCCTTGGTTTTCATTGCTTTGTATACTTTATGCCACCAGTTGCCAACTGGTAGTCCGCGGACCACTGGTGGTCCATGAGGTCCGAAAGGCATAAAGTGTATGTCATTCCCTTATGGCCTGAAGTATTTATATTGAGAAGTCAGCTGACCATCTAATTCAGCAGTTCTCAACCTGTGGGTCGCGACCCCTTTTGTGGTTGAACGACCCTTTCACAGGAGTCACCTAAGACCATCCTGCATATCAAATATTTACATTATGATTCATAACAGTAGCAACATTATAGTTATGAAGTAGCAATGAAAATAATTTTATGGTTGGGTCACAACATGAGGAACTGTATTTAAAGGGCCAGAAGGTTGAGAACCACTGACTAATGGGAGCTTCCTTGTAAGTAACTTTCTGTCTCTCCCTTGCAGCCATTAAGGTTCTTTCTTTGTCTTTAACGTTTGCCATTTTTATTATTATGTGCCTAGGTGTGGGTCTTTTGGGGTTCATTTTGATTCGGACTCTCTGTGTTTCCTGAACTTGAGTGAATTTTTTCTTCACCTGTTTCTGAAAGGGCTTTAGGCAGGGTAGGTGCTATTTAGCTTTCCGGGAATGTGATGGGTGTGTTTTCCTGACCCAGAGCTATTTCTACGTGAGTGGCCCAAAATATTACTCTGCCCTCGACTGGACAGAGATCCTTTTATGGAGACCTGTGAGTCAGCTGGAAACCTGGAGTTTTTTATCAGCTCTCCCATGGGGGAAAAGGAAAAGTACCAATCTTATTCCCAGGATAGTGGAGAGAATGGCCTCTCCCCCAATCCAGTAACTGATGCTCCTTAGACTATTTGAACGCATAGGCTTAGCCTCTGTTTTTGTCTCCTCTGAAAAGGCCAAAATGCAGGGTGTGGTAGGCAGGACTCCTGAGTGTGGGACAGGCTGTATCACCCAGAGTGCTGTTTTCTTTCTTTTCTTGACCTGAGGCCACTGGGAGTTGCTAACTCCTCTCAGGAAAAAATGGCCTTTTCGGTTTGAGGGCCTACAACCTAATACTCCTGGCTGCTGCTTTTCCACATCACCCCACAATTCTTTCTACCCAAGCCTCTCCTTAGGCACCTCCAGTCTGTGTCTCCTTGCCTGCACCAAGTCCTCAGGTGAGCGGTTGAAAATGAAAACTCCTGTGCTTTGGGTTTAAAACAAAACAAAACAAAACAAAAAGAAAACACACACAAAAACCTAAACTGCAGTTTTCCTACTGGCTCCCGTCTACAGGCTCCAGACTCCACTGTAGCCAGCAGCCCTGCTGCCTTTCATGGCTGGATGTTATGTGGGCTGTAAGTCTCAGGTCTGGTGCTTAGGGCTGTGGAGTCCAGCCAGGGTTCCAGGCCTCTGTCTTCGGGGGAAACAGGCCCTCCCATATCCAGAAAATTACTCCACACTCTCAGCCTGCAGGCCTGCAGCCCCTGGGAGCTGGGTCAGCCCCTCTCATGACCGCGCCCTCCCAACTGGTCTCCAGGTGTTTTCTGTACCTTCCTTGATATAAGTCTCCTTCTCAGCTGGACCTCAGTTGGTAATTCCAGGTGAATGTTCTCCAATTTAGTTGTATTTCCAGTCTGGCTCTCAGATGAGGTAAACAATAGGTCTGCCTATTCAGCCAACATTTTTTCCTCCACTTTTTATCTCTTAAACCAGAGTATGATTGACCCTTGGACAAAGAAGGGGTTCAGGGTACAAACCCCCCACAAGTCAAAAATCTACATTTAACTTTTGACTTCCCCAGAATTTAACTACTATCAGCATACCATTGACCCAAAGCCTTACCGATAACATAAACAGTCAATTAACATATATTTTGTATGTCATTGGTATTATATTATAGTTCAAGTAAACCAGGGAAAAGAAAATTTTATTAAAAAAATAATAAGGAAGAGAAAATATATTTACAATATTTATTTTTTAAAATCCATGTATAAATGGACCTGCACAGTTCAAACCTATGCCGTTCGGGAGTAAATTAATGTTTGATACCTTTCCATGCCCAAAGATGGGAAGATAATTCATCTGACACTCATAGTCAAGGGAAATATTTCCCAAAACTGAAGTGAGGAATAGAATAATTGTATTGACCAGGTAAGGTATATCCTAAATCTGCTATATCCATGAATTATCAGGTTAGTTCAATGATAAGAACAACCAGTCTGTGTGCTTTATTTTACTGCCCAGCCCATTTATAATCTAACTAGTGGCCTGGTGCACGGATTCATGCACATTGAAAAGAAATTAATTAGAAGAAATACCTTAATACCACTATTCACCCTTTCTCTATAATAGAAGTGTCAGAGATGAAAGAAAATTAGTAAAATGTACATGAAAATAATATATAAATTGATTAATAAAAAACAATAACAACATGATATAACAACAAATATTTTCCATGAAATCTTTGTTTATCATTAATTTTTTAAAAATATGCCAGGTATTCTGGAAAATTTATATCATTTGGACAAACTTTGCCTTTGCTACAACATCAAGTAAATTTTCCATCAGATGGTTTTTCATCGGAGAAATTTAGGGATAGGCAAAATTGGCATGTAACAGTCATCCCACCACAACTGTGTTCAATAATTGCATCCTCATTTACCTCATTTTAGCTATGAAGTCAGTTCCTGCCAGTATTGGTAGTACTGGTCGATGACTGTTCTTCAGACATACAGTGGGCCCTTGACTTACGAGTTTAATTTGTTCCGAGACTGAGCTCGCTAAGGAGCTCATTAAGGAGCTCATTAACTCAAATTACTCTGTCAACTCAATGCAAAAAATCGGCTGAGAGACAGCTGGTATCTCAAAAAACTCATTAGTCGGGACACTTGTAAGTCAAGGCCCCACTGCATTCTGTTGATCATGTTACTTTCGTTCAGCTTCAGAGGTACGTTGTGGCAATAGTTGGTCTTTAGACATGTTCTGTCGACAATTTCACCTTCAGAATGTCAACAAAAATGTGACGTCATTACCCGTCATTACCCTGAAACCCATTTGTGGGCTGGGCTGGGCTGTGGGCTGCATATTGCACCATGGCAGTGTTGACTGCAATTTGGTGGGCTGTTGCTCCAGGGTGGTGGCATGGCCTGTGTCCCACTTGGGGGAAGCCGAGTATTGCTTTGTCAGCACCAGGTCCAAGGTGCTGTTTCTCTGTGCACGTCACAGCAGCTCTTACATTGAGCATCTGCCCCCTGCTGGTCAGTGCATGTCATACCTACCAGCTGGTCAGATGGTCAGACAGTCGGACAGTTACTTAGCCTTTTATATATATAGACTAGAGGCCTGGTGCACAAAAATTTGTGCGCTCAGGGGGGTCCCTCAGCCTGGCCTATGCCCTCTTGCAGTCTGGGACCCCTCAGAGGATGTCCATCTGCTGGCTTAGGCCCGCTTCCTGGGGGATCGGGCCCAAGCTGGCAGTCAGACATCCCTCTGGCAGCCCAGCAGCCCTCGGGGGATGTCCACTTACCAGCAGGGAGCAGACCTGAGCTGCATTCGGACATCCTTAGTGCTGCTGAGGAGGCAGGAGAGGCATCTGCCACCTTGAGCATTGAGCATCTGCCCCCTGGTGGTCAGTGTGTGTCATAGCGACCAGTCACTCTCAGTCGTTCTGCTGTTAGGGTCAATTTGCATATTACCCTTTTTTATATAGGATAGAGGCCAATTGCACAGGTGGGGGCCAGCTGGTTTGCCCTGAAGGGTGTCCCGGATCAGGGTGGGGGTCTTGCTGGGGTGCCTGGCCAACATGGGTGAGGGGCTGATGGGTGTTTGCAGGCTGGCCACACCCCCTTTAGGGTGAGGGGTCCCCACTGGGGTGCCTGGCCAGTCTGGGTGAGGGGCTGAGGACCATTTTCAGGCTGGCCAAGCCCCCTGGCAATGGAAGCTCCCAGCCTATCCTTTTTTCCTTTTTCTTTTTTTATTCTGAGATTTATTTACCTTCTATAATTGAAACTTTGTAGCCTTGAGTGGATCTCAGAGCCGGCCAGGGCAGGTGGGAAGCTTGGCTTCCTCCATCTCCAGGGGCAACCCAAGCCTCCTGCTTGCTCCAGCTCCGTGGCCATGGCCAGCTGAAAGCAGGTATCTGGGGTTTATTTATCTTCTATAATTGAAACTTTGTTGCCTTGAGTGGAGCTCAGAGCTGCTCCTGCTTGCTCCAGCTCCATGGCTTCTGGCCGCCATCTTGGTTGGGTTAATTTGCATATACTTGCTCTTATTGGCTGGTAGGCATGGCTTAAGGCATAGGGAAGGTACGGTCAATTTGCATGTTTGTCTTTTATTAGTGCAGACTAGAGGCCTGATGCACGAAATTTGTGCAAGTGGCTCCACCATCGCAGCTGCAGTGGCTTGCCTCAGCCCTCACTGCCCCGTTTGGCTGTCTGGTCTAATTAGCATATTAAGCTTTTATTATTATAGATAGTAATAAGCTATTAAGTATTCTTAAAGTATATAACCAACAGAATGTGATATAAATATGTCTTAGAAGAAATACAAAAAGTAATATGCAGTGGAAATACAGGTGTTTTTCAAAATACAGAATTTTGAACTTAAAAAGCAGGTAATTTCCCCAATTTTACCAACTTAAAACTATCAAATGTTGATGTTTCTATATCAATGTATTTGATTATTGCAGGAGATTCCCAAGCAGGTCATCAGTTATTTGAAAACATTTATATTGCTTATTGCTGGACTAGGATAACAGGTGGTATAATCAAATAGAAGCAAATATTTGAGAGTGTGAGGTGATGGAGAAATTGACATGAGTTGTAAGAGCTAAGGAAGTTGAATAGCAAGGAGCCAGATTAAAGGAAGTGCTGAGAGTATTGCAAAAGCAAATTAAACGTTTACCTGTGTATTTTATTCTCAGTTGAAGTATACTGCTTTCCTCAAATAACATTGAACCCTTCATGGGGTTCACCACTATGACTGGGAATTGCATGCAGATGAAAAACAGTAGTTAATCTTTGCCTATTTTTAAATCTGGGGTTTTTTGTTGTTGTTGTTTATTTGGGTTTCTTTCTTTCTTTCTTTCTTTCTTTCTTTCTTTCTTTCTTTCTTTCTTTCTTTCTTTCTTTCTTTCTTTTTGCTATTGAGTCCTAGGAGATCCTTATATATTTTGAATGTTAGTTAATGCTTTTTCAGATACATGGTTGCAAATATTTTCTTTCATTCCTTTTGTTGCCTTTTCATTTTAAGCCTTTTAGGTTTGGGGGGGGGGGTTGTTTGTTTGTTTTTATTGCCTGTGCATATCCAAGAAATCATTGCCAAGACCAGCCGTGGGCAAACTACGGCCCACGGGCCGGATCCGGCCTGTTTGTAATGAATAAAACTTAAAAAAAAAAAGACCATACCCTTTTATGTAATGATGTTTACTTTGAATTTATATTAGTTCACACAAACACTCCATCCATGCTTTTGTTCCGGCCCTCCGGTCCAGTTTAAGAACCCATTGTGGCCCTCGAGTCAAAAAGTTTGCCCACCCCTGGCCAAGACCAATGTCAAGAAGGTTTTTCCCTATGTTTTCTTCTAGGAGTTTTATGGTTTCAGGTCTTACATCTAAATCTTTGATCCATTTTTAATTAATGTATGTGAATGGTGTAAAATAAGAATCCTTTTTTGCATATGAATATCTAATTTTCTGAACATTTATTGAAAAGACTATCCTTTATCCATTGGAATTTTTATACAGATTGCATTGAATCTGTAGATCATATTGGATAATATGGACACATTTTAACAATATTAACTCTTCCAATCTATGAACTTGGAAAGGTTTTCCCTTTATTTGTATGGACATGTTTTCATTTTTAGGGGAATATATATAAATCTAAGAATGATATTGTTTAGTCACATGGCAACTCTATATTTGGTCATTTGAGAAACTGCCAGAATATTTTCTAAAGTGTCTGGGAGGCTTTTCACAAATCATCATAATCTTTGCCATTGATGAAACCAAGAAAAGATTCCAACCAGATATGTAACCTGCTCCTTTCTGGCAGGAAAAAATTCTTGGATGGGAAAACATACTGTACTCACAGCCAGGAGTCTTAGGTCATAATCTTGGCCCTGACTTTAATTATCTATATGACCTTGTGCCATTCATCTCTAGTGGGCACAATTCCCTTGTCACTGTCTATAAATTAAGGTAACAGGATTAGATGTTATCTAACTTTAAATTACAACCCTGAGAGTTGAAAGTGGTGTGGTGTTCTTCCATTAATCCTACAAACCATTTTACTTATGTTTAAGATTTTGTCTGGCAAAGAAATAGGATATTGCTTTTATATCCATATTGTCTTACTACTATAAAAAGCCAAAGATTTCCTATTGTTGCTTGCTTCACTTTTTTCCTTTGGTAGACTATGTGCTGCTTAGTTCCATATAGAAAATTACCATGAACTAGAAGTATTTCAAAATCTTTTTGGACATCTATCTTTTGTTGGTTAAAAGAACTGTTGGTTCTTCAGAGAACTGAAATTGGCTTATAAGGATGCCCAATTTGCGTATGTCATATTGGGCAGAAAAACAGTTATTCATTAACTGTTTCTCAGCTGTGCTACTCAATGTGTGGGTCACAGATGAGCATCATTAGCATCACATAACAATGATCATAAAGGCAGATTCAAAGGCCCCACCTCAGACTCAATGAGTCAGAATCTCTGGGGCTCAGGCCCAACAACCTGAGTTTTAACAACATCTCTGAGTGAATCCTATCTGCACTAAACTGAGAAGCTCTGAGTCTCCAAAGTATTGCTTCAGACCCTCTGCATTGCGGACTTCCATCTCAGTACACTGTATTTCAAACTTGTTTCTAGATTTAATTTCTAACCAATCTTGAAACAGAAGATTGGGCTTCACCCAAGTGTCTTTCATGAAATATCTTGAGCTAAATGTGCTGGATTTTGCAGCTGACAGTTAATTCATGCCAAACAGTCAATGTCTAGTAGCAACAGCTGAATCAGTAAACCTTGGTTTACTTTCATCTGTCTCAGAAGAAAAATCACCTCTTCGCTGGATAGCTTGTACAAGTCAGTCGGCCTATTTCTTTATCAGTTATTTTTAACAGCAATGAATTGCGAAAACTTCTAACAATCTATTTCCTAGTCATTATATTGTATTTGTTTCCCAAGGAAGAAAAAATCTCTTTATAATACAAAGAAAACAAAAAATATTTGAACAATGTTTTACAATTTCTAAGGTGTTTCTATGTGCATTTTATCATTTAATTCTCATGGGAATCCTGTGAAGTAGTGTGATAACAGTGTGACTTTCCATATAGCATGCTGAAAACATCTAAGTGGACCCAGAATAGTTGAAAGGGTAGATCCAATAAGATTGGGACTGCCCAGCCAGCCGGTGTTGCTCAGTGGTTAAGCGTTGACCTATGAACCAGGAAGTCAGGGTTTGATTCCTGGTCAGGGCACATGCCCGGGGTTGTGGGTTGCGGGCTCGATCCCCAATGTTGGGCATGCAGGAAGCAGCCGATCAATGATTCTCTCTCATCATTGATGTTTCTATATTTCTCTTCCTCTCCCTTCTGCACACCCCACACTGGGAATTGAGCCTGCAACCCACAACCCGGGCATGGGCCCTGACGGGTAATCGAACTGTGACCTCCTGGTTCATAGGTCGACGTTCTACCACTGAGCTATGCCGGCTGGACTGAATCAGTTTGAATTCCAAGTAGCAACTACTGTTCTCACTAAAGGATCTTTAAAGCCCCCTCCCATCTCCGCAACACACCCCAAAATGCTAAACATGCAAGGTACCTCAGTACAGCTTTATATTTGTTATCTGTTATGGCATAACAAATTATCACAAAATTAGTGGCTTAAAAACTATTACCTCATAGTTTTTATGGATCAGGAATCTAGACATGGTTTAGGTGGGTCTTCTAGCTCTGGGTCTCCCACAAGGTTGAAGTCACATCAAGGCCCCGACTGCAAACAATCTGCTTCCTAGCTCACCCACATAGATGGTAGCAGTATTTGGTTTCCCATGGACTCTTGGACTGAGATCTCAGTTCCTCCTGAGCTGCTGGCCAGGGGCCTCCCTTGGTTCCTTGCCACATGGGCCTCTCTTGTAGTGCATTTCACAATATGGCATTTGGTTTCATCAGAGCAAGGAAATGAAGAACAAGAGAGTGCCAGCAAGAGGAGGTATGCTAGCAAGACACAAGTCACAGTCTTATAAGTTAATGCAGAAATGACATTCCATTACTTTTGCTATATTCTACGTAGAATCATGTCACTAGGCCCAGTCTGCACTGAAGGGGAGGAGATTACACAAGAGTTTGAATACCAGGAGGTAGGGTGCTGGGGCTGACCAGCAGCCCCTGGATGATGGATGAATGGATTACTCAGACACAGTTTGACTGTGAAAGAGAGGGCTAAGGGGCTTCTGGCTCTAGCAGTCAGAGCAGCCTCGATTGCCTGTATTGTTAGCCTTTTATTGGAATTTTTATCTTTAGATACAATCAGTAGGGTGAGTAATCTCTGGAGGACACATGTGATTACTTTGTCCTCTTGGCAAGGGCATCTAGGGATTAAGCATAAGGATTCCAGTAAACACCCGGGGGTCTGTACCTGCACAGACTTGTTTGGAAAGGCCAAGGAATAATTAGGGGCGCCACCTGCAACACTCCCCTAAGTCGGAATTTCGATAAACAGGGCAGGCAGCCTTCCACACCCTTCCCTTTTATCATAATGTCCTCCTTACAAACTTTGCAACCAAGTCTCATGCTCCCCAACAGTAGGGGTGATTGGGAGCCATGTTCAGATGCTGCCTACCTCAAGTCCCAAAGCAATATTTGGAAAACTCAGCAGAAATGAGGTAGCTAGTGCAACAATGATTCCATTCACCATCTTAGATTAATATTATCACCAAAAGTTTAAAGTCTACTTTAAACCTTTCTTAATTTGACACATATACACATGCACACTGTATTCCATGCATAGATCTCATTCGAGGGCACTGAATCCTGGCTACCTCACTTACCACAGTGCCTAAGATTCCCCTCACTCAAAGTTTGCCAGCCACACTGGCAGACTGCCCAGGATTTCATCCCATCTATTTAGAATATACTTTCTTCCTATATAGGCCTGACTGTACCCTCTCTTCATTCCATTCTCTGCTCAAATGCCACATCCTCAGAGAAGCCTTCCCTGGCCAAGCACCACATTTTCACCCACTCGTCACTCTCCTTTACTCTGCTTCATGTTTCTCCATAATGCTGTCACTAGCTGACAGTCCATAATGTACTTTTCATTTATCTGTTTATTGTCTGTCTCCTCCAACAAATAAACATGTACATTTGGTCATAAATTTCAGAGCCTAGAGTGGTACCAAGCACGGAGTAAGTACTCAATAACTATTCATCAAAATGTGAAGGACTGTTTTTTATTTAGCATGGGGAAAACTTTTGCAGCGGGTCCTTGAATAACTGTTTCATTTGATGTCATTTGGTTATAACATTCATGATATGGCATAGGAATGTAACCCTTATTTATATCAATTAGCCTTTGGTAAAATTGGTTTTGTTATATGTTGTTTCGCTTAAAGTCGCAAAACCTATCAGCGACATTATGTGAAGACTTATTGTACTTGAGTTATGTTTGTACCACATTAATAATATGATACACATCCATCTCTGTTATTAGGAATTATGCCATCATTTTCCCACCTATGATAATGAGGAAATGAATTATTAGAAATGGGAGAGTTTTCAAGGACTTCTTTTGGAAAAGTAGTTGACATTTAGCAATTTGAATTCCATAACAGGATGTACTTTTGGTCTTTGCCAATAAATTTACATTCATTGAGAAAGGAAAAAGATCTTTAGAAAATAATATATACAGAGAATCATTGAATTCCTGATATTTTCCTTAGCAATGATTTTCTACATAACCTTTGTTGTGTATTTGTTCAGTTTTTTTCCATCCTAAAGAGCAACTATTGAAATACAAACACTTATAGTCAAGATATGTTTTTGGTGGTTTCAACAAATAATCTTATCTCATTCTGTGCTGAACATTCACTTTACTAAAATAAAAATAAACAAAAGCATATTCAAACCCATCTTAAATGAATGACAAAAAAAGTCCTTAAGTCAAAAGCCTCTGAATACTTTATTTAGTCTGATTAATCCAAGTCAATTTTTTTTCTTTGTGGGAAGGTTTCTATGTCAATATTTTAAGGAATATACTGATATATGAACCAAGAGCTATGTGCAAAGTACTGTTACACACTATAAGGAACACAAAGTGAAGGAAGACTCATATACAGATGGACAGCAATAGTATAAAGTATAATTTAGATTGTGTATTCTGAAGTTAAATCTTCTATGTGACTTCACCATACATTTATTAACCTACTAGAAGGCCCATGCATAAAAATTTGTGCACTGGCAGGGGACGGGGGGGGGGGCCCTCAGCCCAACCTGTGCCCTCTCACGGATCACACTGCCACTCACTCCACCCACCCCGCCTGCCCCTCCCCGAACACGGCAGGCCAGGATCTGACACTGGGGCGGCACAGCGAGATCTGCCTGCAGTATGCAAATTAGCTGCTATCTTTGTTGGCAGCTAATTTGCATATCTCGCTGATTAGCCAATGGGAGGCGTAGCGAAGGTATGGTCAATTTCAATCTTTGTTTATTATTAGATAGGATTTTTGTCTTAGCACTTATCTCATAGTGTTATTGTGATGGTTAATTTATGTCAACTTCACTGGGCCACAGGATGCCCAGATATAAACATCATTTCTGGATGTGTCTGTGAGAATGTTTCTTAATGAGATTAGAATGTGAAACAGCAGATTAAATAACGCAATGCCCTCCCTGATGTGGGTGGGCATCATCTAATCCATTGAAGGCCTGAATAGCTGAATAAAACATTGTCTCTGAACTGGGACATCAGTCTTTTCCAGCCTTTGGAATAAGACCTGGGCTAGAACTACCACCATCAGCTATTCTGCTTCCTATGCTTTTGGACTTAAACTATGCCATGGGCTCTTTTGGGTCTGGACTTCTTAATATAAAAAAAAAGTCCTTAGGTCAAAAGCCTATGAATATTTTATTTAGTCTGATATGAGAGAGGGAGAGGGAGAGGTATAATACAACCCTAATACAGTTGTTCAGTTAATTGAATGTGTGGATGAAAAGTGGCAGCATGCTAACTTGACAAGCTCAAGGAAGGCCTACATGGCGGCCTTGCAAAGTCAGAAAAGTAAAGTAAGCACAAGGATGGTCTGAAATTAAAACTTTTTAAGTAAAAGCAGTTTATGGTGGGTAGTCATGTTCTAGGCTAGGATCTTCCCTGACAAAAGCCAATCTTTACCTTAACTGAGCCTGTCTATTGTCTTTTGCATCTACCATAACATACTTTTGGAATGTCAGGGTAATTTTCCTTTTTTCCAGACCCCTCAGGGCACAACCAATGCACCAGAACAGAGACTACAAATTATTGTTATTTTTATACAGGTGTTCACTATTAACAACCCTATACCCACCTATGTAAAACATGTATCACTTTATTTTTTATCCAATCCCAGAGGTTTCCCTGCTTTACTTTCTCCCACCTCCCTTGTCTGCCACTAATGAATTTCATATAATGTGTAAAATAAGGTGCAAAACTGCCATTCCCATAAGATTTTGCTTCCCGGCAATTGTCAACAGTTTGGCTCAAATAAACTCACAAAAATTCTTCACAGGTTTGAATGTTCATTACGTTGACAAATGAGATAACTTATGTGAAGCTTTTAATGCAGTGCATGACACATAATAAGCACTCAGAAATGTTACCCAAGAAAAGACAGAATTAGGTAAAGCTTCAAGAGACTGAAAACCCCAACTAACTGTAGCTTACATTTTAAAAGAAGGTTAAATCACCCTCAGGGAAATGAAGCCCCAAAGTATGATATAATGACTGCTCATCAACCAGTCCAGTGCTGGTATGGCCACTCAGTACTCCTCAGAAACCCTGGTTCTTTCTATCAAATTATCCCCCTATGCTCAAAATTTAACTATCAACCTTTTCCATGCTTACAAAGGTGGCTTGGGGATTTGGATAATAATCAAAATCACATGACAACAATGGGCCACTCTTTGTTTTACTTAGAAGAATAGTGATCTCATACAGTCTCACCAGCAGTACATGGGAGTGAAAGCTGTTCCACATCCTCACTAATAGTTGGTATTGTCACGCTTTCCATGTTTTTTTTCCACTATCATGGTTATATTTTAGTACCTTATTATAGCCTAAGTCTGCATTTCCCGAAAATTAAGCAATTTTCATATGTTTATGTCATTTGATTTCTTCTTTGTGCAATGCCTGTTCACTATCTTTTACTATTGGGTTGTTTGTATTTTTTAACTTATTTATAAAGTTCTCTATAATTCTCAATAGTAATCCTTTATTGGTTCTGTGTATTGCAAATCTCTTCTCCAATGTTGTGCTCTTCCTTTTCCAAGTTTGTGGTGACTTGATAAAATTCTCAATTTTAATTTGTCAGTCTTTTCCTTTACATTTCATGCTTTTAGTGTTCTATTTAAGAAGTCTTTTCCTACCCTAAAGTCATGAAATATTCTTCTATATCAACTTCTAAAGTTTTATTATTTTACTTTTCACATTTAATCTATGACACATCTGGAAATTATTTTTATGTACGGTTTGAGGTAAAATATTGTTGTTGTTTTTTTTTTCCCACATGATTACCCAGTTGTCCTAGCTTCACTTGGGCCCTGTTTGTCAAGAATCAAGGGTTCATTAATGCTTTGGTCTATATCTGGGTTTTCTAACCTGTTTCATTTTCTTACTTATAATTACTGTAGCTTTATAACTCTTGAAATCCAATGTGCAAGCCCTCCCATCTTATTAATACCCTTTGAAATAATTTTGTCTATTTTGGGTCCTATGCATATAAATTTTATAATATGCTTGTCATGCTCCACAAGAAAATTCACTGAGTTTTTTAATTGGCACTTTGTTTAATCTATTGATCAATTTGGGATAATTTATATATATATTTTTTTTTTAGTGAACATTTCTGAGGTGTGTTTTTTTCTTTATTGATTAAGGTATTACATATGTGTCCTTATCCCCCCCATTGCCCCCACCCCCACCCCCACACTCAGGCCCTCACATATAAGCCTGCATCCATTGGTTATGCTTATATGCATGAATACAAGTCCTTTGGTTGATCTCTCCCCCTTACCCCCACCCTTCCCTACCTTCTCTCTGAGGTTTGATGGTCTGATCGATGCTTCTCTGTCTCTGGATCTGTTTTTGTTCATCAGTTTATGTTGTTCATTATATTCCACAAATGAGTGAGATCATGTGGTATTTATCTTTCACTGACTGGCTTATTTCACTTAGCATAATGCTCTCCAGATCCATCCATGCTATTGCAAATGGTAAGAATTCCTTCTTTTTTATTGCAGCATAGTATTCCACTGTGTAGATGTACCACAGTTTTTTAATCCACTCATTTGCTGATGAACAATTAGGCTGTTTCCAAATCTTAGCTATGGTAAATTGTGCTGCTATGAACATAGGGGTGCATATATCCTTTCTGATTAGTGTTTCTAGTTTCTCAGGATATATTCCTAGAAGTGGGATTACTGGGTCAAATGGGAGTTTCATTTTTAGTTTTTTGAGGAAACTCCTTACTGTTCTCCACAGTGTCTGCACCAGTCTGCATCCTCACCAGCAAATAACAGAAAATAAAAAGACATTTATAATTAAAAATTAGAATTTTTTCATATATATATTTACAGATGCACACACACACAATATCCAGCTACTCCATCCATGAATGATATACCATTTCATTTATTGGAACCTTCTTTAATTTCTCTCATTAAATTTAGAGAATGGAAGGTTAGATTTATTCCTAGGTACTAAAAGTTTTTAATTATAAATGTCTTTTTATTTTCTGTTAGTCGTTAGTACAAAGAATCATTTGACTTTATAAGCAATATAGTTGAATTTTAATGTTGATTTTAAATCCAAAAATCATTTGAATTTTACTAATTTACTAATTTTTTTAAATGTCTATGTATATACAATATCACTTGTGAATGGCTTTTATTTCTTTTTTTTCAATCCTGCCTAAAGGGTCCCAAAATGTCTATCCTTCCAGTACAGATGTCTTTGTACTTGTATACAAATGTATTTAATTTTACAAATCAGAATGTTACACATTGATAAATAGTCACAAAGAAAACACATCCATGTAACCACCACCCAAATCAAGAACTAGACAATTACCAGCACAACAAAAAAACCCCTCCATATCTCCTCATAATCCTTAACCTAAGCTTTTCCCCAAAAAATAATCAGTATCCTTTTTACTAACACTATAGTCTGATTTTACCTTTTTAAAACGTTATATATGTGCAATCTTATAGTACTTAAACTTTTGTGTTAGTTTCTTTCTCAATATTAGCAAGTATCCACAGTACTATATATAGCTATTCATTTCCATTGCTGTACAATATTCCATTATAATATACCATGTTTATGACATTTTGGTGGTTTCCAGTTGGAGATTAATAAGAATAATGTTGTTATGAGCATTCTCATACATGTCTCTTGGTGCGGTGCACATATGTACATGTTTCTATTCAATAATGCCTAAAATAGAAATTCTGGGTCAATAGAACAAAGTGGAAAGCACAGATGATCTCAATAAATTCAGTTTAAGTATTGTGAAGTACCTAGAGGCCCAGTGCACTGAGGGGGGCGTCTCTCAGCCCAGCCTGTGCCCTCTCAGAGTCTGGGGCCCCTCGCTCCTTACCGCCCGCCTGCTTGCTGCTCCTTACCACTCAGCTCACTGCTCCTTAGCACTTCCATGGAGGCAGGAGGAGAGGCTCCCACCACCGCCACTGGACTCATGAGCCATGAACCCGGCTTCTGGCTGAGTGACGCTCCCCCTGTGGGAGCGCATTGACCACCAGGGAGCAGCTTCTGCATTGAGCGTCTGCCCCCTAGTGGTCAGCGTGAATCATAGTGACCCGTCATTCTGGCCTTTCCGCCATAACGGTTGCTGAGGCTTTTATTATATAGACTAGGGGCCCAGTGCACGAATTTGTGCCCAGTTCCTTGTGAAAGGAACTGTGGGCCTCAAGGCTGCAGTGGGCACAGGGGCGGGTCTCAGCTCATCCTCTGTGCCCCCGCCCATCCCCTCCCACTGCAGCCCCCCATCCCCTGTCTGCTGGCAGCCCTGCTCCCACCACTGCCACTCCTACACATTGAGGACGCCGGCCCCACTCACACCTGCTGATGGCGTGGAGCGATTGGAACCAGAGCCAGCAGCGGGTGTGAGCGGGGGTGCAAGTGCTTGGCGGGACCCTGGCATGCGGGAGCAAAGAATTTTCAATAACCACCAGAGGCTCACCCTGATGACAGCGACCAGCACCCTGACTTGGTCTGGCACCCCTGCTCACCTGCTCCACCATCCCACCACAGCCGATGCCTGCCATATTTCGTGCTCTGCTGCCTGCTGCCAATGCCCGCCATGTTCCGCGCATGCCTCCTGGTGGTCAGTGAGCATCATAGTGACCAGTTGTTCATTTGTTCGGTTGTTCCACCATTCAGTCTATTTGTATATTAGGGTTTTATTTATATAAATGACTAAGCTCATAATAGGCAGAGTTATCATGCACATCATAAGTCTCCAGGCATGTGTAATCAGTTATCTTCAAGGCCTTGGAGAAGCTGTACAGCAGTCCTGGGCATGGCAGTTAATGGATTGCCTAATAACTACACTTATTCAACAAATATTTATAGACTTTCTATTATGAGCCTTGCATTGTTTTAGACTGGGGATCCACCTGATTACTTAAATGCTGTCCATTGCTTCAAGTTGCTTATAGTTCAGGATAGGGATTTTTCTCTAAGGAGCTTTGTAGCTTCCCCACTAAGAAATGCTACCCAATATACACTCTGTGTAACTTCAATCAAATACTTTCTAACCTCTTACACCAAGCATGTCAAACTCGTGGCCTGCGGGCCACATGCCTCATTTATTTGGTCCGTGTTAGTCTTTGAGTTTGATATGCTTGTCACTGTCTCTAGATATAATAAGAAATTATTTTACAAAGTTGCTAATGATTTAAAATATGTCAGTGATGTTGCATTAAAAAATTATAATGCTAGGGTCAGTTCTTAGAGAAATGTAATATAGCAAAGGAAAAATGTGAGAGAAACAAAGAAAAAGGAGAATAAGAAAGGAAAATGAGACAGAAGAGAAAGTCCATGTTATTTTGGAAAAAAATTTTTAAATTATAAACATTTGAAAATATCAAGAAGATAATATTAACCGCCTTTGTCACCAGATGAGATATGAGAAAGAGAAAAAAAACTCACATGCCAATAGACAGATTTCAGAGAGCATAGGAAGATTGTGTGTACTCAGTTTAGAACCTATTTGAATATCATGAGTTTGGAAATTTTGATGTAATCTTAGATATTGTTTATACTTCTAGATTCAAGTTTCTGATTTTTAGAGGGGAAAGAAACTATTGAGGTCTCTCTGAAAAGTACAGAAGTCTGAATAATGTTAAAACGTTATGTAAAATTTGGATAAAGTATAATTTTTAAAATCCAAATAAATACACAGATTTTATGCTTTAGTCAAAGGATCTCATCAGAATATGTTTAGGGTCTAGCCATAATTTAGAATAAATTCAAAATCAGATTTGGACGGCCCAGAAAGAGCATGAGGTTTATTATCAGTAGTCTTTAGGTTAGATTTTCATTCTAACACTAGCAAATTGTGAAATTACTGTAAGGAACTTGATCTGCCTAAGGTTGGGTTGGGTTGTCTCTAAAACAGGTATAGTTCCTCAAAAGGTTGTCATTTTTTTTAATGGATTCAACAATGGTTATCCTTATTCACAAGATAGAGGTGGTAATAATATCACACAAATTTAGCAAAGTAAAGCCAATTATGTGCTTCTAAGTCTCAGGATCTGTCAGTTCTTACCTCCAGAGACATAAATGGAAATTCTAAAGGTGGTTCTTCCTTCATTTGAGAAGGAAAGAACTGCAACAAAGCACAATCAACTACCCTTACCAACACCTCAGGCTCTTGGGATCTTCTATGCCAATTAGAGACTACCTATACATACTTTATGTGGGCTGTGGAAAAATGTTACTCTGAGGTATCATGAATGTTGCTGAGTTGCTACTTTTACCCTCTATTAATTGCCCAAAACTTCCACAAGTGTTGATTTTGCTGGTTGCATGAGCTCTTGAGTGAGAAATTTGTAGAATGGATTCCTAAAAATGCAATTCACTTTTTTTAAAATTTTATTTTATTGCTTAAAGTATTACAAATAGTAGTACATATGTCTCCTTTTTTCCCCATTGACCTCCTCCCAGCCTCCCCTACCCCCCAGAACATGCCCTCACCCCCACCCCTCAGTGTCTTGTGTCCATTGGTTATGCCTATATGCATGCATACAAGTCCTTCGGTTGGAAATAGAAATTAGTGCAATATTTTTGAAGAGCAATAGTCAATATATGTAATAATTTCAATGCACATACTCTTTGACCCCAAATTTATCCTATAGATATACTTTAGTATGTGCACAAAGATGTATGCTCAAAATGTTTTTACAGCATTTCTGTAATAGCAAGAGAACGAAACAAAATACATGTCTATTCTCAGAGGATTGGCTGAATCAATTATGGTAATCCTTAGTATGTAATATCCTGCCATCTTTGAAAAGCATGAGGTATACCCATATGCAATGGCAAGGAAAGAGGTAGTGATGTAATATTTTTTTGTGATGTAATATTTTAAAATAGATTACAGAACAGTATATGTGGTCTGCATATCCCTGTGTTTAGTTATATGCACAATAGATAACATCCATTATCAATAGCTCTATTTGGGGTTAGGCTTTGTGGGAGGTTGTCGGTTTCTTTTTCATATGCTTATATATTACTTTAATATTTAATAAAAATGTCCCATGACTTCTATAATGTTTCTTACAAAGGCCCCTCCTTTTGGAAAAAGAAAATATCCTTTAAGGCTCATTGTTCCAATTTGTCATGGCCATTTAAAAACATATCTTGTTTTATGGTACAACCTCACATAAATCAGGAACACTAACAGATATTCTCCTGGGTTCAGATCATCAGCTAAGACTTATTTACAAGACCCATGTGGCTTCCTCCCTATCCTCCCCATCAACTATCATTGACTCCTTATAACCCCTGGAGCACTGTGACACCTTCCAGGCTCATGCCCTCTCCCCAGTCTATCCTACTTCCCCTTGTTTCTTACCCATTGTCTTAATTCCTTTCACCCACTATTGTTACCTCACTGGCTTTATTCAAGAGCTCATGTACATTCCAACCCATACCTTCCTACTTCCTTTGGACTCATTAGTGATCCAAATGACATGAATATAAATACATCAAATATATAAAGTACCACCCCTTTGCGCAATTACATGAATATAAATACATCAAATATATAAAGTACCACTCCTTTGTGCACAAACATGTAATTCTTACCAAACATTCATGTTTTCATCTATATTTCCTGGCCACCTTGCAACTGGACAGAGCCAAACTGACTAGACCTACCCAATGAACTGTGAGCCGAAATGGTGATTTATGGGCTAGGACAAAGAAAAATTGCTCTGGGACCCTCAGCATTCTTGTCTTCTATGATGATGATCTGGGACAGCAATATGGCAGTGGATGACTTCCCCAACTCTTCCAGCTTCCAGATAGCGTGCAGATGTTTCTCATTGGTGAAATCTAATTGAAAACCTGTGACTACGAGACTCTGGGAAACATAGTTTCCAAGATGCCACCTTTGAGCTAAGGGAGAGAGCTAATAAGGCAGACTATTCACCAACAAAAGGTATTGCCCATGAGTGATATATTTATTATAAAGACAAGAGGTTTGAGTTTATTTCTATAAGAACAGCACTCTCATGCATGTGCCTACCAAACATCCCTGAGTAGAGAAAGAATAGTTATAGTGAGTGAGTTAGGAACTCATATTGGAGAATGTTCATTCATGAGGTCATTGTTGAGACAGAAAAAAATGTTGAGAACAATTGGACTAGAGCAAGCATATCAAACTCAAAGGCTAACATGGGCCAAATAAACAAGGTTTAAGTTTATGTGGGCCACAAAAAAAACAAAAGCTTCAATTTTCATAGAAACATAGGTTTATTTCAATAGAGACATGCTGAATACAAAGGGCTTAAATAAATGAGTAATCGTTAAAATAATAGAACATTTTAATAAAAATTAATATTTTTTTCTTGAACATTAACTTACCAGACACTGAATAACTGCACAAATTAATAAGTGTAACACAAATAAACCTATTTTTCTTGTTTTCTGAAAGCGAAATATTTCCTGTTGCACACACCAAACATGTCAATCCAAGACTAATGACATGGCCATCGGCTGCTAAAATATTCGCTGCTGGTATTAGTGGAGAGAAATGGTGCACCTGCACATAAAGCGTGTAAGGGAAATGAATGCAACACTATCATAGTAGTCAGTCATTCGCAAACATTATAGTTCGTTATTAATAATTATGTATAACAGGATATTATAAAAAAATAAGTTATGAAATTTTTATTAAAATGTTTCTTACATACCGTTATATTGGCTGGGCCACAAAAATATTCGTTGTGAGCCGTATGCGGCCCACGGGCCACGAGTTTGCCATGATTGGACTAGAGAATATGGAACGCATCTTCAGGTTTTCTACTCCAGCTCCATAGCAACATGAAAATCATCATGTTCTCAATACATACTAATCAAATCAAATAAAAAGTTAATAATTGTATTTTAAAGATGAAAGTGAAAGCTTTGATTATCATCCCTCACAAAATATTTTGGCCTTGAAAATGAGATGTTTTGAGAGTCTTTCAAATTGTATGGCTTCCGATTAATCTTAATTTAGCATCTTGACTAAACTAACACTGGAATTGATTCCTTCAACTTACTTCAGAGCAATTTTTCACTGTATTGGGTAAGCATTCATGGCCTCTTAGCCACCAGACTTAGTGTTAGCCATATCAATAATAATACAATGGGTTCTTTACTTATTATAAGATGATAGGAATTTAATTAGTCACTTTCAGGTCTACATTGCCTTCCTTTGGGCTTCTGAAAGGCAGTATAGAGTAAAACTTTCATTTTTCCCCCTTCGAAATGAATATTAAGAAATTTAAGAGTGGGAGCGCGCGGGATGCGCGGACACGACCAGCGAGGAGCCCACACGGTGGGAGGCGCCTGGGGCGGGCGGGGCGGGATGTGCGAGGCTGGGGACCCGGGAAGTGCACACCCGCAGCCCTGCAGCCCTGGAAACCGACTTGGTGTCCCAACTCCCAGCAACGTAAAGCACTTTGGAAGTAACCACAGAATTTAAAACGACTCCGTTCTTTCCAACAATGAGGCATTGGCTACTGTGAAAGGTGCTGGGAAAGGTAGAGATGGAGTAGTAACCTGGTTTACGTGGGAGAACAGTGCCCTCAGAGAAGCAGGTAGGGTGAGACATGGACGCTGGGCCTGGGGCCCGCGAGGTGGGGAGGCTGGAGTGGGTATGGCGGGGTGGGGGCGCCCGGAGGGAGCTGCAGGCATTAGATTTAAGGCTTGCTGACAGTGTAGGCTGTTTCACCCATAGGGTTTGATTCTAGGAAACCTGTGCCTTGCACTGAGAAGGGTTGAGTGATTATCAAGTATTTCAAGCAGGAAAAATGCAGATAGCTCATTCTTAAGGTTTTCTTCTGCTCGGGTCCCACAGGTTAATTAAACATGCTTGGACACACCCAAAACCCCAGGGTCTGGAGAGGGCTAGGGTTTGGCCATAGTAATCAATGGCGGAGGCTGGGGCGGGGGACTTCTCCGCTTCCTGTGTTCTTCGGTCTGCCCTAGATGCAATGCTTGCTTAGCAATTCTGGCATCGTTCTGTTGGCTTGCTGTGGGGACCCTGTTTAGAGTGCACCGGCTGATCAAGGCTACTCTGAGCCTGAGACTAGTAATCAGAATGTTCAAGGCTGAGATACCATACACATACCATACACAGGTCCAAGGACTATGTGCCGGTGCACAGCAAGCACAACTCTCAGGGTCACTGCACTAATATAACCCAAATGACTGATGCCATTGTTGGCAACTGGCCTTCCTCTAAGGCAGTGATGGCGAACCTATGACACACGTGTCAGAGGTGACACACGAACTCACTTTTTTTATTAATTTTTGTTAAATGGCATTTAAATATATAAAATATCAAAAATCTGTTTTACTATGGTTGCAAATATCAAAAAATTTCTATGTGACAGCACCAGAGTTGTTAGGGTTTTTCAAAATGCTGACACGCCGAGCTCCTAAGGTTCGCCCATCACTGCTCTAAGGAGTAGAATACGTGTCATTGACCAGCCAGTGTGCGAGGTCAGGCACAGCGGATGTAGCTACCAGAGGGAAGCCAGAGAAGCTGCTGAGGCAGACAGCTCAGAGGCTGAGTCTAGAGACAGCATGCGGCTGCTCCACTAATAGCTGTAGGTGCAGAGGCTGTTAGAGGTGCTACTGCTTTGTGGGAAAGCTCTATCAGCCGCTGTGCAGCTAGCTGTACAGGACTCACTACGAAGAACTGTTTCATCTGATGGCTATACAGCCACTAGCTCCTACATTAGACTCACTCTTATACACCCACGACTTCTCATGGCTTCTCCGTCTGAGACCCAGCAGAGGGGCTCGGACCCGACACCTGTAACTAATGAGAAGATAAAGGAGGAACTTGGACTAGAGTTCCTAACAGTTAGTGTAGCAAATAGGGTTCGAGAAGGGACCTACTTGGGCATATTTGGGAAGAATTTTAGAATAAATGGACCCAGAGACCCAGAGCTCTGGATGTATCTGACACTTGCTAACCCTGGACTTCTAGTGGATGGGTCCGTGGGGGCAGGAAGTTCTAGACTGCTCCAGTCTTTACTATGCTCATGTGTAAAGGCACCCCTTTCTAAAGAGACAGAGGACCACCAAACTTTGGTCTTATATTTACCACAGCTTATTTAAAAGGATTCTTCAGCATACCAATGAAGAGAGACTGCATTAACTTTAAATTATTTCCCAAGCAGCTAAAAGGCAATTTACAGTCACAGAATACATATGGAATGGAGGTTGTGGTGTTTTTTTAAGGGTGCTTTTGAACTTTCAAAACCGCTGTGATATTTTATAGGAAACAACCCCACCTGGCAAATGGAAAGGGAGAAACAGGGCTAAGTGGTTTCTCCCAAGGCCACTAGATGTGGCCGTTCTTGGGTAAGTGGAAGCAGCCCAGAGTATTGAGTTGGACTTCTTTTTGTTCAAGTGGAGATTCTAGATAATTCTCTGTGAACTAGACTAATAATAGAGCTATAAAATCTACTTTAGTAAATTTATCCCTAGTTCTTGGTTTCTTCATTAGTAAATTAAATGGTACCCTCATCAGCAAGCTATTTTAAACCCACTTAAAGTAAATTTATTTGCTCAGGACTAAAATTGTAAAACTGAAACCATCCAACTTCTACTGATGAATTAATCTTAAAATAAAGTTCAAATAACTTCACAGTGATAAATGCAACATACAAACTTTATTAAACAAAAGTAACAGGTAAAGTCAAACAGGCACTTAAATTTAAGAGAAAAAGTAACTAGAAGAAATTTTATCTTAAACACCTTACAGTAACCTACTTGTAGTTGCATTAACTGAGCTCTGTTGCTGTGAAGAATACAGCTCATGCACAGGTATGGATGAATGATTTGTACATTTTCAAGTATTCACTGAATACTACTTATATACACATATACATTAAATTTGAAAAAGATTTAATTGACGATCCCCAGATATCTTCATTTTTGTTGATCTTTTGGAAGAGGTCGTCTAAAGAGAAGAATATGTGGCTCTGTGGAAAGAGAATGTTTTATATCATTTTAATATAACATGGTTAATTTTCACTCAGAATTCAAAGAATTCTCAACTGAACCAAAATAAAGTAAAATAAATCTATGGTCAATTAATGTTACTTATTAAGGTAGCTAAAATGAATTTTGCTTCAAAGTCACTGTCCAACAGTAAACAGAAGAAAACCTGATGAGACTATTTCCCCAGTGTTTACTCACCTTGGAGAAAAGGGATGGTAAATAGAGAAACTACTTTGGAAGAATGGTTTTTACCTTTGGACTCTCAATTACAGTGAAAAATAAAGAGAAAAGTTATCTGTGGGGCAAAGACACCTAACACCTCATTCAAAAACAGCCAGCTTATAAATCTGCATGTCTCGGGGATCCAGTTAAGTTCCTCGATTGCTTTTGCATTATCTGGAGAAACACCTCTTGAACTCTAATATGATTACATGCCCTAATCCCAAGAAAGTTGTGTATCTTAAGTTTTTTTCTCAAAGTTTTATGTGGTTGTAAGTTTTTGACGCTGCTGCTTTTCTTTAATAAAAGTGGAAAACAAAAACAAAATAAAACAAAACAAAAAAAAAAATTTAAATTTTATCCATGTTTTGAGTATGACTCTTTTTTGTGTTAATTCAAACAGTGCTTTTCATGTTCATATACGCTCATTTTGTAGGCAGTATTTTTTAAAAATATATTTTATTGATTTTTTTACAGAGAGGAAGGGAGAGGGAGAGGGATAGAGAGTTTGAAACGTCAATGAGAGAGAAACATCAATCAGCTGCCTCCTGCACACTCCCTACTGGGGATGTGCCTGCAACCAAGGTACATGCCCTTGACCAGAATCGAACCTGGGACCCTTCAGTCCCCAGGCCATTGTTCTATCCACTGAGCCAAACCAGTTAGGGATTGGAGGCAGTATTGAATAAAGGTTAAGCACACAGCAACACACTGTTTGGGTTTGAATCTGGCTAACCACCATTGGACATGTGACCTTGAGCAAGTTCCTTAAACCTCCTTTGCCTCAGTTTCTTCACCTGTTAAATGAGAATAATAATAGTACCTATCTTGAGGAGAGAAACTAAGATGGCGGCATAGGGAAACATTGAAATTGCTGCCTCCTACAACAACTTCAAATCACAATAAACAGACAAAACGGACATCAGCCAGAACTTACAGGAAGGCTGGCGGAGTGGAAATTCTACAACTAGAAGGAAGGAGAAAAGCACATTGAGGGTCAGGAGCTGCGGAAGTAAAGTTCAGAGGTACGGAGGCTCGAGCGTGCGCGGAAAGGGGCCGGTACCTGAGGACGCGGCTGTCTTTTTGAATCAGGAGGGAGTCACAAGCTCCCGACTGCTCTGAATTCCGGTTCTGGGAAGTCTCTGGGGACCCAGGACTCATACGGGGAGAAACTGGACTGTCTGGCAGTGGGCAGAACTCGGAACTGGAGGGTGGCTTTCCCTCAGAGGTGCTTGCAGCAATTGGATTGTCGGGACACAGAGACACTCGCGGCCCCTTAGGGCAGGGCTGAGAATCCTCATAGTTCCTTGCTTCACCCTTTGATTCCCTGAGATCCCGCCCCACCCAGGCTGCAGCAGAGGCTTTTGCATATGAATGCCCTGGCCCTTTGCAACCTGAAAATTACCTAACAAATTGCAGCTGGGCCACAGACCCAGAACTTCCAAGAGAAGGCCCAAGGCCCCGCAGCAGCTTACATTGCTTCACAGCTGGGCCTCATCAGGGCACCTCCAAACTCCAAAAAAGGAAAGGGAATCTGCAGTTCTCTTCATAGCTCCTGCTGGGTAACCTCCAAGAGCCAGTGTACCCAGTGGTCAGAGGGGGACCATCTGGATTACAACTCCTCAGATCCATAAGGGACACACCCAGGAGGCAGACTCAGTGAGCACCAAAGCCCCACTGAAGCAAGTCTTGCCCCAGAAGGGTGTCTTCAGCACAGAAGTTCTCCCACTGCAGACACAGCCGATTCTCACTGTCAATTGGCCTGGAGGTCAATTCCTCCCAGTGATCCTACAACAATCAAGGCTTAACTACAACAAGACTGTGCACAAAGCCCACAAGGGGGTGCACCAAGAGTGTCCACCTCAGGTAACTGGGGAGGCTGAGCCACTGGGCCCTATAGGACACCTAGCACACAAAACCACTCTACCAACACAGGGAAGCATAAAAAATGCGGAGACAAAGAAACAGGTCACAAATGACAAAAATGGAGGAAAGCAAACAACTGGATATAGAGTTCAAAACCACGTTTATAAGGTTTTTCAAGAATTTTATGGAAACCGCCGATAAATTTAGTGAGACCCTCAAGAAATCTAGTGAGACCCTCGAGGATATGAAAAAGGACCAACTAGAAATTAAGCATACACTGACTGAAATAAAGAATAATATACAGAGATCCAACAGCAGACAAGAGGTTCCCAAGAATCAAGTCAAAGATTTGAAATACAAAGAAACAAAAAATACCCAACCGAAAAAGAAAAAAGAAAAAAGATTCCAAAAATATGAAGATAGTGTAAGGAGCCTCTGGGACAACTTCAAGCGTACCAACATCAGAATTATAGGGATACCAGAAGAAGAGAGAGGGCAAGATATTGAAAACCTATTTGAAGAAATAATGACAGAAAACTTCCCCTACCTGGTGAAGGAAATAGACTTACAAGTCCAGGAAGCGCAGAGAACCCCAAACAAAAGGAACCCAAAGAGGGCCATACCAAGACACATCATAATTAAAATGCCAAGAGCAAAAGACAAAGAGAGAATCTTAAAAGCAGCAAGAGAAAGACAGTCAGTTACCTACAAGGGAGTACCCATACGACTGTCAGCTGATTTCTCAACAGAAACCATGCAGGCCAGAAGAGAGTGGCAAGAAATATTCAAAGTGATGAATAGCAAGAACCTACAACCAAGATTACTTTATCCAGCAAAGCTATCATTCAGAATTGAAGGTCAGATAAAGAGCTTCACAGATAAGAAAAAGCTAAAGGAGTTCATTACCACCAAACCAGCATTATATGAAATGCTGAAAGGTATTCTTTAAGAAGAGGAAGAAGAAAAAGGACCTCTTACCATTTGCCACAGCATGGATGGAACTGGAGAGCGGATAAATACCACATGATCTCACTCATTTGTGGAATATAATGAACAACATAAACTGATGAACAAGGACTGATCCAGAGACGGAGAGGCATTGATTGGACTGTCGGGCCTTGGAGAGAAGGTAGGGGAGGGTGGGGGCAAGGGGGAAAGATCAACCAAAGGACTTATATGCAAGCATATAGGCCTAACCAATGGACACGGACAACGGGGGGGGTGAAGGCATGAACGGGTGGGGGGGGGGGTAGGGGGTAACGTGGCGATAAGGACACATATGTAATATCTTAATCAATAAAAAATATATTTAAAAAAATAAAATAAAAGTATAAGAAAATAAAAAAAAATAGTACCTATCTTACAGGTTTATTGTGATGATTGAATGAAATAACATATATATAGTACTAAGAACAGTGTCAAGAAGGTAGTAAGAGCTCAATAGTATTAACAATTATTATTATTCAATGACATATATCTCTGACATGCCTAATCAATACTGCTGTAACCTCTATGTGAGGCTTCTTTGCTCCATACCATGGCAGTGTCTCTAAGAATCTCTCTGAGTATCATGGTGTGAGATTTGTGTGCCTAATATGGATTGATTGCCAGGAAATATTGTTTTATCTGAAAAATAAAGAAAAAAAAAACAATCCCATTCACAACAGGATCAAAACATAATATATTTAAGAATAAATGTAACCAAGGAGGTGAAAGGCCTTTATACTGAAAACTACTAAGATATTGATGAAAGCAATTGAAGAAGACATAAATAAATGGCAAGGTATCTTATGTTCATGGGTTGGAAGAATTATTATTGTTAAAATATCCATAAGACCCCAATCCATGTATAAATTTAATGTGATCTCTATCAAGATTTCAATAGCATTTTTACAGAATTAGGGAAAAACAATCCTAAAATTTATATGGAACCACAAAAGACCCCAAATAGCCAAAGAAACCTAAAAAAGAAGAACAAATCAAGAAGCACCACACCTCCTTATTTCTGGTATATCATATGAACCCTCTTAAGCAGAAAATGCTTGGGAAGCACTTAAAAGCCAGATCATTTCCCCCACACAAATGGAGGTCAAAGGCTCACTGAATTACATACAGTTTCCCAAACATGCCAGGCTTTCTCACTCCTCTGTGGCTTTACACGTGCTGTTCCTCAGTCTGGAATGTCCTTCATCCTCTGCATCTGGATAACTCCTATTTATCCCTTAAGACACAGTTTAAATACACCTCCTTCCAGAAGCCTTTGTTCACATGCTACTATCCACTATTTCTACTTGGCAACCCAGTACCAAATCAAGTGAGCTAGCCATGACTGTTCTTCCACTGGGTTTCTGTGTACTCCTCTGTCATTGCATTTATCTACTACCTTTACATTTACACCATTTTCTTGTCTCCTTCAATCATCAGCCTATCCATTCTTACAATACAAGAATGGTAACTTTTACCTTTATCCCTTACATATGGAAAAAATGGCTTATGGAACAAAGTAGGAGTTCAATAAATACTCGTGAATAAATGAATGAATAAATATATGTTCACCAAATGTATCATTCTTTTATCGTTCTGGGTGTGTGCATATAAAAGAATAATAAAGTGTGATTATTTTCTGAAGAATGTATAATATAGTTAGAACAAAAAAGATCCAAGTAGCTCAGTTGGTTAGAGCATTGTCTCACTACACCAAGGTTGTAGGTATGTTGATCCTCTCTCAGGGTACATACAAGAATCAACCAATGCATAAATAAGTGGAACAACAAATCGATGTTACTCTCTCTCTCTCTCTCTCTCTCTCTCTCTCTCTCTCTCTCTCTCTCTTCTCTCTCTCTCTCCCAAAATCAAGAAATATTCTCTTTAAAAAAGGAACAGACACATGAAAATGTAGAAGTGAAAGATGGTGTATCAGCAATTTCTGAAATAAGGCTATGTAATAAACAACCTCAAAATCTCAGCAATATAAAACAGCAGGCATTTTTTCACTCAAAGGTATGCTGTTCTGGTCATTCAGGATTCATCCCAAACTGGAGTCATACCTAACCTCCAGTGCAACTAGCTATGGTATGATCTTTTCATGGTGAATCCCTAGACCCCAAGAAGCCAGCCAACCTGCCAACACACACTTAGGCTTCTGTTCATATTCCATTGGCCAAGACAAGCCACATGACCAATAACGGTATCTATGAGGAAGAAAGTATTCTGCCCACCGTGGCAGAGGTAGGGAGTGAATATTTGCTGAATGATATATTAGCATACAAGGTATCAGAATATCCAGCCTAAATGCTTGGGAATGCCACTAACTGTTCTGCATATACAGAGAAGAGATTTTAATGGGTCAGTGTAGTCTAGGAAGATTTGACAGATAAAATATTTCAGCTAGATATTTAAAAATAGGTAAACCTAAATGGGGAAAAGGGAGCATTCCGTGGAGATGGAACTGAATGAGCAGAGGTGTAGAGGTAGGATATCCATAGTACAGTTCACAGTATATTCAGATCAGCAGAGTGCAGTTAAAAGAGGACCAAAGTAGACTACAGAAGGTAGAATTTATCCTTCAACATCTGTTTAGCTGTTGAAGAATTTAGCAATTACTTGGGACTCCTGACTCTACTTTCCTCATTTTGCTTAGGTAGTCTTCCTTCCCTGCAAATATCAGTCAGGATTCCTTAGCTGCAAGCATGCATAGAGGAGCCCTGGCAGGCTTACCAACTATATATATAAAAGAATAAGCTTGCCCTAACTGGTTTGGCTCAGTGGATAGAGCGTCGGCCTACAGACTGAAAGGTCCCAGGTTCGATTCCAGTCAAGGGCATGTATGTACCTTGGTTGCGGGCACATAGCCAGTAGGGAGTGTGCAGGAGGCAGCTGATCGATGTTTCTCTCTCATCAATGTTTTTAACTCTCTGTCCCTCTCCCTTCTTCTCTGTAAAAAATCAATAAAATATATTTTTAAAATAAATAAATAAATAAATAAATAAATAAATAAATAAATAAATAAATAAATAAATGACTAAGCTACAGTTATGACCAGTCGACGGATCGACTGGTCGACTGGTTGCTATGACGTGCACTGACCACCAGGGGGTATACGCTCAATGCAGGAGCTGCTCCCTGGTGAGTGCGCTTCCACAGCCAACCTCCTGCAGCCAGCCAACCTCCTGTGGTTCCTTTCCTCAGCCAGCCAGGCCTGATAAGCCCCAATCAGGCCCAATCGGGACTAGGCAAGACAGCCTTGATTGGACCCCGCCAGGCCAAGAGACCCCACCTGTGCATGAATTCGTGCACTGGGCCTCTAGCAATACAATAACAAGGAAGGTGAGTAAACCAAGATAGGAAACTGGAGGCTGTGTGGAAGCCAGGCCATAGTCAGATCATATCCCACAAATCTAGCAAGAGCAACATGTGTGCTCTTATAAACTGGATTCAGAATTCACACCATCACCACTGCAGTACACTGGGACACAGGACCCCGGACCTTACCAGTAGCATCACTGTTTTTATGGCCCCTCAGCAGGGCTGGCATGGCTGCTGGTGCTTCAGCTACTGCTCATCTGCAAAATATAGTATAAGTCGTGCCTTCTATTGCGCACATGTTCCAGATTAAAACTTTGGGATAGGTGTACCTAGTTGGTTGAGCTGAGGCCACCTGTCTGTATGCTAGCTGCAGGGCCTGCTAGGAAATCAAGTGACTAGCATACTCAGCATTTATACTGGGAAGTAGGCCCCACTTCCCATGTATAAAGCATAAACGTCTCACCCTAGCTGGTTTGGGTCAGTGGATAGAGCATCGGCCTACAGACTGAAGGGTCCTGGATTCGATTCTGGTCAAGGGAACGTACCTCAGTTGCAGGCTCTTCCTCGGCCCAGGCCCTGATCAGGGCATGTACAGGAGGCAACCAATCAATGTGTTTCTCTCACATCGATGTTTCTCTCTGTCTTTCCCCCTCCCTTCCACTCTCTCTAAAAATCAATGGAAAAAATATCTGTGGGTGAGGATTTAAAAAATAAAGAATAAAGCAGAAAACTCTTCAGGAACAGGAAGTGAATCAGAAGCTCTACCTCTAAAATCTTCCCCACATTTTTTTAACTATTAACATTCCAGCCTCACACTTTCTTCCTCTGACACGCTAGAACAATTTGTATTGGAACCACTCCTTTGATATTTGTCTCATGCCATTTTGAATTTTCAGAATGTCTTTGTCTCTCCAGCATGCTTGCAAGCAATGTGCGGGGAGTGACCACGAATTATATTCTTATGAATCCAAGGTGCCTGTCCCAGGGAATTGCTCAGAGAGCCTCAGTGTGGTTTTAAGTAATCGACTGATATAAACAGTGAGCGAGTGCTGAGAAACAGAAGAGGCAAAGAGATTATTACAATCTATTATTATAATGTTTTAGACAAGCAGTAATAAAGGTCTGAATTGGGTGGTCAAGTGGAAGGAAAGAGTCAGATGCAAGACATTAAGACAGTGTAGTGCTGGAGCTGCTAGCATCTCTGCTTGCGAGAGCTGACTGTGTGCATGTCTTCCCAGCTGCCCTAAAATCTAGGCTTCAGTGACATCTCAACAGGAGCTTGGAATAGGCATGATATCAGTATTTATACCACAGGATTCTGCAAACACTATGAATCTAAGCTTTTTTGCTGATTCCAAACTTATTTTTTTCAATGACAGTTTACATTCAATATTATTCTATATTAGTTTCAAATGCATAGCACAATGGTTAAACAATCATGCATTTTACAGAGTGGTCCCCCTGATGTTTCAAGTACCCACCTGGCCCCATACATAGTTATTACAATATTATTGACTATACTTCCTAGGCTGTAATTTACATCTCTGTGACTATTCTGTAACTACCAATTTGTAATTCTTTTTTGTGTGTTTTTTAAAAATATTTTTTCGTTGATTTCAGAGAAGGGAGAGGGAAAGAGAGAGAGAAACATCAATGATGAGAGAGAATCATTGATCGGTTGCCACCTGCATGACCCCTACTGGGGATCAAGCCCATAATCTGGGCATGTGCCCTTGACTGGAATCAAACCTAGGACCCTTCAGTCCACAGGCTGACTCTCTATCCACTGAGCCAAACTGGCCAGGGAAATTTGTACTTTTTAATCCCTTCACCTTTTTTTACCCAGTCCCCCAAACCCCTCCTTCTGGCAACTGTCAATCCATTCTCTGTATCTATGAGTCTGTTTCTGTTTTGTTTGTTTATTTTGTTCTTTAGACTCCACATATAAGTGAGGTCATTTGGTATTTGTCTTTCTCTGTTTGACTTATTTCAATTAGCATAATACCCTCGAGGTCTTATCTTGGCTATTGTAAATAATGCTGCAATGAACATAGGGGTGCACATATTCTTTTAAATCTGTGTTTTGGGGGTTTTTGGATATGTTTCCAGAAGTGGAATTGCTGGGTTATAAGGCAATCCTATTTTTAGTTTTCCGAGGAACCTCCACACTGTTTTCCCTAGTGGTTGCACCAATCTGCATTCTGGCTTTTTTTTCCCAGGGAGCCAGTCATTAAACATTGACCAGGATACCATTGCCATAAGGAAAAAAGAAAGACTCTCTATACATCTTTCATTTTCCAAATATTTTGAAATAGTCATCAATTTAATCCCTATGTCACATATGTTATCCATGTTTTGCATGTAACTCTTCCTGCTGTAGAGCTCTAAGTGTGAATAATTTTATTTGCCTGTAAGAAAACTATAAGAATGCATGAGAGAATGAGAGGGTTTGTATATTCATGTATTTTATAAACAGACCTTTTAGTTTAATTTTTAAGATATTTATTGCATAACAAAATAATAAATAACAATTTAATAAGTGTGATTTAATTTTAGGACTTAGATAATAATGCAGGAAAAAGAGATTAACGACGAAGAGCAAGTTCCCAGCTCAATCTTTATCCACTGCCCTTTCACCCCACTCCACTAGACAGCTTCCATTTAATTCTGTGGGCAAAGACAGCCATGACACTGCACCTTCAAATGAACACTGGTGTACGACAATGGAAAACAACTCCCCTAGAGTAGAAAATAGTATATGCATCTCCATTTGAACTGCATGGTTTTTTTTTAAAAGCTTCCTAACCTTCTTGATCAAATGTTAATGAAATGCTTTTCAGCATGCTTTAATAGTCAGGATCCGCTCAATGAAAGTGGCACCGCTAAAAGGTCGTGTCCGGCTGTGTTATTCTCCCAGGATTGTGTGACCCCTGCTGCCCTCTCCATCAAAGGGAACAATGAGGATGGGTCTCCAGACGACTGCTTTGGCAAGTGTAAAGTGGGAGAATAGCAACGTTCCCCTTCCTGAAATGAAGGATGTTTGCACTTAAAAGTCTTTAAGAAGAAGTATTGAGAGCAATTTCTGTAAAAACTTGAAATTAAATGTGTGGTTTTTCTCTATTGTGCTGCATCTGCTGTCTGTAGAATGAATCTTGTTGATGCCAGTTTCAAGGTTGCTATTCTTTGTGCTTTTAAACCAAGGTCAAGCGAGAGGCAGCTCAGAGGCCTTGAGGTTGTCATTGACAAGGAAAATAGAAGCTTTATAGCTGGAAAACTAATTAATCACGTCTAGAAAAATAGAAAAAGGAAATATATATATATATATATATATATATATAAAATTTCACATGTCAACCTAAAATTTACTTTGTGATGTTCTGCATGTAATTACAATGTATAAACAGACTTTAAGCACATTAAAATATATGCTCTGTAACTACATACATTTAAATAATCTATATTACAATAACAGTCCAAATTACTATAGTCAAGGCTGCCCTTCAAGAAGAATGAAATTTCAGAGTTAACTCTCTCAATTAAAACTTATTTGAATCTTTACTGCCAATATTTTACTGGATTCCAGTATCTCAAAAGTAATTTAAGACAAAGAATGCTGTTGAAAGCATATTTATCTTTGCTTGCAAAATATAACGATGAACACCAGACGAATTCATATATGAAGCATTCCTCAAAATAAGTGTTTGAGAGAGAGGAGAAAATTGCAGCTGAATAGGCAGACCTGTCATGCACCTCATCCCAGGAGCAGACTGGTAATACAACTAAATTGGAGAACATTCACCTGGAATTACCAACTGAGGTCCAGCTGAAGAGGAGACTTGTATCAAGGAAGGACAGAAAACACCTGGAGACTGGTAGGAAGGGTGAGGTCGTGAGAGGAACTGACCCAGCTTCCAGGGGTGGCAGGCCGAGAGAGGAGGGAGCGCTGGAACACCAGAGCTGAGATCAGCGGCCCAGGTAACATCCAGCTGTGAAAGGCTGCAGGGCTGCTGGCCATGGCAGAGTCTGGAGCCGGTAGACCGGATCTGGTAGGAGAGAAAGCCACAGTTTCATTTGGGGGAGAGTTTTGTTTGTTTGTTTGGGAGGGGGGGTTAAATATATTTTTATAGATTTCAGAGAGGAAGTGAGAGGTATAGACAGAAACATCAATGATGAGAGAGAATCATTGATTCTGGCCCCACACCTGTGATCGAGCCCACAACCCAGGCATGTGCCCTGACTGGGAATTGAACCGTGACTAGTCATGCCAGCCGGGCTTGGTTTTTATTTTTTGTTTTTTAACCCAGAGCACAAGAATTTTCATACGCAGCTACTCACCCAAGGCTTTGGTACAGGGAGGGAGAAGCAAACTCAAGGAGCCTAAGGAGAGGCTTGAGTAGAAAGCACTGTGGGGAGACGTGGCAAAGCAGCAGCCAGGAGTATTACATCATAGGCCAACAAACAGAAACAACCATTTTTTCCAAGAGGAACTAGCCACTCCAAGGAGCTGCAGGGCAGGAAAAGAAAAAACAAAAAACAAAAAAACGCCCTATGTAATACAGCCTGCCCCACCCTCAGGAGCCCTGCATGCCACACCTTGCATTTTGACTTTTTCAGAGGAAACATAATCAGAAGCATAGCCTACAGGTTTGAACAGTCTCAGTTGCATCAGTGACTGGATTCAGGGAGGGATCATCTGCCCCACTATACTGGGAACCAAACTGGCACTTCCCTGCATGGGAGAGCTGATAAAACTCCAGGTTTCCAGCACTGGTCTCCATACAAGGATATCTGTCCAGCTGAAGGCAGAGTAATATTTTGGGCCTCTTGCAGAGGAGTAGACCTGGGACAGGAAAAAACTCCCACCAGATTCCAAGCACTTCCCTCACCTAAAGTCCTTTCAGAAACTGACTTTTGAGCGATTAAAATTGACAACTGGCTAGCAGGCAAAGATGGGCAGAGGAGGAACCCGGGAACAAGGGGAAGTTTGCTGACCCAGCCCTGGATCCCATGCTGCTAACAAAACTACATTAGAGGGCAGATTGGTCCCTTCTTCTTGCAGCCAAAGCCTGTGGGGACAGATACAAATGATGGATTGGTGGATTGCTTAGAGCTTCAAGCAGGTTGCTGAGAGCCAAAAGACAGTGCCTGGAATGGTTAGCACCTAAGTACCTCACAGGAAGCCCAGAATTGGCAGACAGAATAGAAGAGTAGGATCCAAAGGGAGCTCCCATGGGGCACTAAACTCTGCTAAAAGGAATGCCACTTCACTTTTCATTCCTCCTTTTTTATTCATTTTTCTTCAGTTTTGTTTTCATTTCTTTTTTCTCGTTCCTTTCTTTTTTTTCCATTTTTAAACTTATCTTCATCTATCTGCTTTATTGATTTGTTATTATTCTAGTCTCTGTGTTTCATTCAAATGCCTAATTTTCCTCTTCCCTTTTCCTATTCATTTTTTTTCTCTTTTTCACTACTCAATTTTTTCTCTCTTTTCTTTCTCACTTTTCCTTATCTTTTATTTTCTAATCTTTTTTCCTTTTCAAAATTGTTTCTTCTTTGCTTTGCTTTTCATCCTCCTTTATTTTAAACTATTTTCCTTTCCCTATTACTCTAATTCTTTATTCTTATTTCCTTTATTTCAGCTCTGCATCTACGTAGTCCTTCCCCCACCATTTTTTCTTGATTTTTATTTGTGTTTTTGGTTTGTTTGTTTTCTTTTCTCCTTGTATTTTTTCTTTCTTCCTTTTTTTCTATCATTCTTGCTCTCTTTTCTCTTTCCTAATTCTCTCTTCTCTGGTGGCTGCTTTTGTTGGTGCTGTAGGAGTCTTGTGTATATTTTCCTTTTTTTCATGTTTTGTTGTGTTGTATTTTATGTTGCTCAGTCAGCACCTCCCTAACAGCTCACATGGTGTGATTGGGGGTTAGCCACATAGTCAGCCAGCCTGAGAGGAGGCTCCATCCATGAACAGGACAATAGCATTCAACACCCAACTACAATAGGAGAACCCAAATAACTTAAGCAAGGGGCTTTCCTAGAGTACCCAGCTTAGGAGATCTAAGAGACTGCAGCACTGGGAGAAAGCACTGTGGGGAGACGTGGCAAAGCAGCAGCCAGGAATATTACATCATAGGCCACCAAACAGAAACAACCATTTTTTCTAAGAGTGGCTAGCCACTCCAAGGAGCTGCAGGGCAGAAAAAGAAAAAACAAAAAACACCCTATGTAATACAGCCTGCCCCACCCCACTCCTACTATATACGACCACCCCACAGAGTCTGGGAGACATAGCAATTTGAACTAATACACAGAAACAAAAACAAAGTGACAGAAAAAAATGGAGAGACAAAGAAACAACCCCCAAATGAGAGAAAAGGAGGGGTCACCAGAAAAAGAACTAAGTGATGTGAAGACAAGCAAGTTGTCAGATAAAAAATTCAGAGTAATGGTAATAAGGATGCTCAAACAATGCAGTGGGAACTACAAGCTACTTAATGAGATTATAAGTAACTTAATGAGAATTATAAGGGACTTAATGAGAACTACACAAACTTGAAAAGAAAGGTTGAAACATTAAATAAGAATCACTTGGAAATGAGGAGTGACATAGCTGAAATAAAGAACACCCTGGAAGGATTCAACAGTAGACTACAAGAAGCTGAGGACCTAATCAGTGAATTAGCAGACAAGGTAGAAAAAGACACCCATTTAGAGAAGCAAATGGGAAAAAAAGAAAAGTAGTAGAGTCTAAGGAAGCTCTGAGACAACATGAAACATAACAACATTCACATTACAGGTCTCCCAGAAGGAGAAGAAGCTGAGCAAGGATCAGAAAACCTGTTTGAAGAAATAATGCCAGAAAATTTCCCTGACTTGGGGAAGAAAAAGTCACTCAAGTTCAGGAAACACAGAGAGTCCCAATCAAAATGAACCCCAAAAGACCTATACCTACGCACATAATAAAAATAGCAAACCTTAAAGACAAAGAAAAAATCTTAAAGGATGCAAGAGAGAGACAGAAAGTTACCTACAAGGGAGCTCCCATTAGATGGTCAGCTGACTTCTCAATAGAAACACTTCAAGCCATAAGGGAATGGCATGTAGTATACAAAGTAATGAAAACCAATAAACTGAACCCAAAATTACTCTGCCTAGCAAGGCTATCATTCAAAATTGAAGGTGAAATTAAGAGCTTGCTGACAAACAACAACAACAAAAGCCTAAGGAGTTGATTGCCACCAAACCAGCACTGCAAGAAATGCTAAAGAGACTGCTATTAGAAGAAATAGGAAAAGAAGAACACAGACATAAATAATAAGAATGGCAAAAAAGTACTTATGAATAATAACCTTAAATGTAAATGGCTTTAATGCTCCAATCAAAATACACAGGGTAGCTGAACGGATAAAAAAAATATGACCCATATATATGCTATCTACTAGAGACATGCCTCAGAACAAAGGACTCACACAGAATGAAAATGAAGGGATAGAAAACATTTCCAAGCAAGTGGAAATGAAAAAAAAAAAATCTTGGGTAGCATTATTTATATCTGAAAAAATAGGCTTCAAGGTGAAAGCCATAATAGGAGATCTTGAAGGAAACCTCATAGTACTAACGGGATCAATACAACAAGAGGATATAACTCTGGTAAACATATATGCACCCAATACAGTTGAATACAAATATATACAAAAACTTCTGGAGGATTTTAAGGGAGACATTGACAGCAATACAATCAGAGTAGGGGACTTTAACACCTCACTGACATCACTGGATAGGTCTTCTAGACAAAAAAATCAACAAGGAAGTAGTGAACCTAAGTGACATACTAGATCAGATGGAATTGACACTCAGAACATTTCACCACAAAGTTACAAAAGATACCTTCTTCTCAAGTGCACATGGGACATTTTCAAAGATAGAACATATGAATAAAATTAGAAAGAAAGCAACAAGAAAAGGCCAGAGTAAGTAGAAGGAAGGAAATTATAAAGATCATAGTGGGGAAAAATGACATAGAGACCAAATAAAAAGCAATATAAAAAATCAATAAAACCAAGAACTGGTTCTTTAAAATAATAAACAAGATTGATGAACCTCTAGCCAGACTCACCAAGAAACAAAGAGAGAGGACCCAAATAAACAAAATCAGAAATGAAAGAGGTGAGTTAACAACTGACCACACAGAAATACAAAAGAGCATAAAAAAAAAAATACAACGAACTGGACAACCTGGATGAAATGAACACTTTCCTAAATAAATGCAATCTTCCAAAACTGAATCAGGAAGAATCAGAAATATCTGAATAGGCTGATAACTACTGATGAAATTGAAGCAATAATCAAAAGACTTCCAGCAAACAAAAGCCATGGTCTGGAGAGCTTCAAAGGGGAGTTTTAGTAAATAATCAAAGAAGAACTAACACCCATCCACCTGAAACAATTCAAAAAAAAAAAAAAATCATGAGGAAGGAGCACTTCTAACCTCTTTTTATGAGGCCAGCATTACCCTAATTCCAAAAATAGATAAAGACACTACAAAGAAAGAGAATTACAGGCCAATATCCCTGATGAATATGGATGGTAAAATCCTCAACCAAATATTAGCAAATCGGATCCAGCGATACATTTAAAAAAATCATACACCACGACCAAGTGGGATTTATTCCAGGGATGCAAGGCTGGTACAATATTTGCAAATCAATTAATGTGATACATCATATAAACATACTGAGAGATAAAAATCACATACTCAGGAGATTAAAAATGGCGGCAGAGTAGGAGGATGCTGCATGGCCATGCTCCCAGGAATAAGCTGGAATTACAACTGAAATACGAGAAGGCTTCCTGAATAAAACTCACAGGAGCAAACCCTGATACCCAAGGACTGATGGTGGAGCCAGCATAGAGACTGGTAGGAGGGGCAGAGGTGTGACCCACAGAGGGCAACTGAAGTCCCAGAGAGTTTTCTCAGCTGGTGGTGGAGGGGAGGTGCCACTGATAATTCTGGGATCTAGTCCCAGAGCTGGGCTCCCCAGCAGAGAGCACCAAGCTGAGGAGGGTATCCACATAGCATCAAGCTGTGGAAAGCAGTGGGGTGCTGTCTGCCAGGGAGTGGCAGCTGAAAGTTCAGGAACCCTCTTAAAGGGCCAAAGCACAAACATTCCCTGTAGAGCAACCCACCTTGTGCTCTGGCAGAGGGAGGGCGAAGAGGACTGGAGCTGTGAGAGCAGAGGCCAGCACTAGGGACTCGGGAGATAGAGGTCAGAAGGCAGACACCCCAAGTTTCCTCGGCTTAGTCATTCCCTCACACAGCCACATAGACATCTGCCTTGCCTGGGGAGATAGACATCTGCCTTGCCTGGGGGGAAGACAGTTGACACACCCTATTGGAAAACACCTTGCCCTGAGGCCACTTAAGAAGATTAAAAGTAACAATTTGAAGGAGTAACAGCTGCTTGTGTAGCCCGCCCCCATTCAAGGAACAGCAGCCTACTGATCACCACACCATCTGTCTGAGGAACAGCAGCTGTGTGTGAAGCCTCCCCCCACCAGCCAGAGGAGCCACCACAGCAGTGAACAGCACCCATCAGAGGAGGGGCTGCCAACTGAAGAGCAGCTGCTACCACAACCGCCCGAGGAGCAACCGCAGCCCGAGGAGCCACTGCCACCCAGGGAGCAGCCACTGAATGACTCAACGTCTAGATATGTCCCTGAGATCAAACATGGGTAGACAAAGAAACCCCCAAAGGAAAGAGAAGGAGGACTCTCCAGAAAAGCAGCTAAGTAATACAGAGGCACGCAACATGAGAGAAAAAGAATTCAGAATAAGGGTCCTAGAGTGCATGAACCGGATGGAGGAAAAAATCAACAACCTCTGCAAGAAGCTAGAAGAAACAGATGAAAAAGTCAACTACCTATGCAAGAAACAAGAAGAAACAGATGAAAAAATCAATAACATATGGAAGAAGCTAGAAGAATCAGATGAAAAAATCAACAACTTAAGTAAGACCCAAGAAGAAATGAAGAGTGATATAGCTGCAATAAAAAACACCATTGAAAGTTTCAACAGTAGACTAGGAGAAGCAGAGGACCGAATTAGCGAAATAGAAGACAGAGAAACAAAACACACACAAACTGAACAGCAATTGGAGAAAAAATTAAAAGACAGGAGGAGAGCCTAAGGGAGCTATGGGACAACATAAAACGAAACAACATACAAATAATAGGGGTGCCAGAACAACAGAAAGAGGAACAAGACTTAGAAAACCTATTTGAAGAAATAATATCAGAAAACTTCCCTGAGGTGGGGAGGAAAAAAGTCACACACGCACAGAGAGTCCCAAACAAGGTGAACCTGAAAAGACCCACACCAAGACACATCATAGTTACCATGGAAAATGTTCAGGACAAAGAGAGAATCTTACAGGCTGCAAGAGAGAGACGGAAAGTTACATACAAGGGATCTCCCATTAGATTATCAAATGATTTCTCAACAGAAACACATCAGGCCAGAAAAGAATGGACGGAAATTTACATAGTGATGCAAAGCAAAGGACTGAATCCAAGAATACTCTATCCAGCCAGGCTATCATTCAAAATTGAAGGGGAAATAAGAAGCTTCACAGACAAAAAAGGCTAAGGGAGTTTATCAGCACCAAGCCAGCAAGCAAGAAATGCTAAAGGGACTGGTGTAAAAAGAAGAAATAAATAGCTCAGAAAGAAAACAGCCACAAAAAACAGAAATGGCTACAAACAAGTACCTTTCAATAATAACTGGCACAAGAACAGACATATAGATCAATGGAATAGAATAGAGAGCCCAGAAATCGGCCCGAACCAATATGCTCAATTAATATTTGACAAAGGAGGCAAGAACATACAATGGAGCCAAGATAGTCTCTTTGATAAATGGTGTTGGGAAAATTGGACAGATACATGCAAGAAAATGAAACTAGACCACCAACTTACACCATACACAAAAATAAACTCAAAATGGATAAAGGGCTTAAATGTACAACAGGAAAACATAAAAATTCTAGAAGAATCCAAAGGCAACAAAATCTCAGACATATGCCGAAGCAATTTCTTCACTGATACAGCTCCTAGGGCACTTGAAACTAAAGAGAAAATGAACAAATGGGACTACATCAAAATAAAAAGCTTCTGCACAGCAAAAGAAACCATCAACAAAACAACAAGAAGAAAGCCCACTGTGTGGGAAAACATATTTGCCAATGTCATATCTGATAAGGGCCTAATCTCCAAAATTTATAGGGAACTCATACAACTTAACAAAAGGAAGTTAAACAATCCAATCAGAAAATGGGCAAAGGACCTAAATAGACACCTTTCAAAAGAGGACATTCAGAAAGCCAAGAGACATATGAAAACATGCTCAAGGTCACTAATCATCCGAGAGATGCAAATCAAAACAACAATGAGGTACCATCTCACACCTGTCAGACTGGCTATCATCAACAAATCAACAAACGACAAGTGCTGGAGAGGATGTGGAGAAAAAGGAACACTCGTGCACTGCTGGTGGGAATGCAGACTGGTGCAGCCACTATGGAAGACAGTATGGAGTTTCCTCAAAAAACTGAAAATGGAACTCCCATTTGACCCTGTGATCCCACTTCTAGGAATATATCCCAAGAAACTAGAAACACCAATCAGAAAGGATATGTGCACCCATATGTTCATAGCAGCACAATTCACCATAGCGAAGATCTGGAAACAGCCTAAGTGCCCATCAGTAGATGAATGGATTAGAAAACTGTGGTACATCTACACAATGGAATACTTACTACGCTGCTCTAAAAAAGAAGGAACTCTTACCATTTGCAACGGCATGGATGGAACTGGAGAGCATTATGCTAAGTGAAATAAGCCAGTCAATGAAGGAAAAATACCACATGATCTCACTCATTCATGGATAATAAAGACCATTATAAACTTATGAACAAAAATAGATACAGAGGCAGAGCTGCCTCAAACAGACTGTCAAACTGCAGCGGGAAGGCCAGGGAGGGTTGGGGGGCAGGAGGGAGGGGGGTAAGAGATCAACTGAAGGACTTGTATGCATGCATATAAGCATAACCAATGGACATAAGACACTGGGAGGCCAGGGGATTGTCAAGGGCGGGGGAAAAAAGGAGACATATGTAATACTCTTTGTAATACTTTAAGCAATAAAACAATAAAAAAAAAATTCCGAGAGCCAAAAAAATAAAAAAGTGTAAAGACTCAGGGGCTGGAATGAGCATGGCATGTATACATACAGGGTGGGGCAAAAATAGGTTTGAGGTTGTTCATATGGAAAATAATACAATAATTAATAAATAGTAAAGAAGAAAAAAATAAAATCACATACTCATATCAATTGATTCAGAAAAATTCGCTCTGGTACTCTGGCTGTGTAGCCCAGCCTGGGCGCCCAGCCTCTGTCTTCTCAGGGAACAGACTCTCCCATAGCCCAGTGCCTCCTCCTCTCTTGACCTGCAGCCCCTGGGAGCTAGGTCCACTACTCTCATGACCTTACCCTTCCTACCAGTTTCTAGGTGTTTTCTGTCTTTCCTTGTTATAAGTCACCTCCTCCTCAGCTGAACCTCAGTTGGTAATTCCAGATGAATGTTCTCCTATTTTGTTGTTTTTCCAGTTTGTTCCTGGGGCGAGATGCACAACAGGTCTGCCTATTTGGCCTCCATTTTCTCCCCTCTGATCCTTTTACTTTGAATCTACCTTTGCCTTTGCAGCTTAGAAATGTCTCTTATAGGCAACATATGCCTGGGGTTTGTTTGTTTTTTACCCACTCTGCTACTCTGTGCCTCTTTATTGCTGAATTCAGACCATTTACATTTAGGATAATTATTGTTGTATGGGGATTTCCTATAGCCATTTTATCTTTTGTTTTCTGGTAGTTCTGTGCCTCCATTGGTTCTTTTTCTTTGTGTTTCTGTCTTTTGTTCTTGTTTGGTGGTATGCCATACTTCTTTCCTCTGTTTCCTCTTTTTGTTTAAGCTATATGTCCTGGTTTGGGGATTTTTGTGTGCGGTTACCATTAGGTTTGTAAATAATATATACTGTAGCTTTTTATTCCTTTGAGTGCATCTGATCTCCATCCTCCTTTACCAGTTCAGACCTTTACCCCTTCCCCTTTTATGTTGTTGTTATCACAAATTATCTCTGTATAAGGTATAAGTTTTTGGTGATCTTACTCATAGTGTTGTGCCCTTATGTTATTTGTTTCAGGTAGAATAACTTGAGTATTTCCTGCAATGGAGGTTTTCTGGTGATAAAATCCCTCAGCTTCTGTATATCTGTATTTCCCCTTCATATTCAAAGATTAATTTTGTTGGATATATTATTCATGGCTGGCAATTTCTCTTTTTTCAGATGTTTGAATATTTGGTTCTACTTTCTTCTGGCTTATAGAGTTTCTGCTGAGAAGTCGGATGAAATTCTGATGGGTTTTCCTTTGTAGGTCACCTCCTTCTTTTCCCTGGCTGCTTTGAGAATTTTTTCTTTGTCGTTAATTTTTAACAGCTTTAATACAAAGTGCCTTGGAGAGGGCCTCTTTGGATTGAGGTAACTAGGTGTTCTGTTTGCTTCCTGGATTCAAAGATCCAATTCTTTCCATAGGTTTGGGAAGATTTCATCCACTATTTATTTTAATAGACTCTCCATTCTATGCTCCCTCTTCTCCTCCTCAGGAATGCCTATAATTCTAATATTGCTTTTTCTGATGGAGTCAGAGAGGTCTCATAGAGCTCTTTCATTTTTCTTTATACTCAGGTCTCTCTCTTCTTCTCTCAGCGTCATTTCTATATTCCTATCTTTGATATCACTAATTCTTTCCTCCATCTGGTTGACTCTGTTTTCTATGCTCAGTAGTTCACTCTTTTTCAAAAAAAAAATATACACACCCACACATCAGAGAGGAAGGGACATTGAGAGAGAGATAGAAACATCAATGATGAAAGAAAATTATTGATTGGTTGCTTCCTGCACACTCCCCACTGGGGATTGGGCCTGAAACCCAGGCATGTGCACTGACAGAAATTGAACCATGACCTCCTGGTTCATAGGTCAACGCTCAACCAATGAGCATTGGGCAGTAGTTTACTCCTATTTTCTTTAATTGCATGTTTCATTTCCAGGATTTCTGATTCATTATGTTTTAAAGTTTTAATCTCTTAGGTCAAGTACTCATTTTGTTTATTGATTTCTTTTCTGAGTGCATTGAATTGCCTGTCTATATTTTCTCGCGTCTCAATGAGTATTTTCAGAACTACAATATTGAAGTCTATGTCATTTATATCACACATTTCCATGTGTTCTAGCTTGCTTTCTAGGGATTTTTCATTTTCTTTCTCATCATCTTCATTACTGTGGTTATACATGGTCTTTACTGTCATCCTATGCCTACACATTTATTTTTGAAGAGGTCTTTCTATTATTTTCCAGTAGATGGTGCTGAATTACAAGATTTTTTACTTCTGTGATCTCCTAGTCTTGAACCTTCATGGTTTCCATAAGACAGTATAGCTGTGCTGCTTGCGGGGGAGGGGGGGAGAGGAGTTTGTTTTGCCCTCACCATAATAGGAACTCCTGACCTCCATGAGGTTCTGTCACAAGCACGCCTCCGGGGGATCAGTCACAGAAGGAAACAGCATGTCTACTGCAATCGCTCTTGGTTTATAGATGATATGCTTCTGGACCCAACTCCAGGAGGTGAGTTTTTGGGAGTCCAAGCAGCAGCAGGACCTTGTGCTTCTGTTTCTTTGTCTGAAACCACTGCCTGTCTAACAGTGGAGAGTCGCATGGTAGAAACCTGTGCTCTGTCAGACATCTGCTGACTTAGACACTGTTCCCATGCTTCTTGCCCTGCTGGGTTGCCCTATCACCCCCTGAAGATCTCTGTTCCTTCCGGCCAAAGGAAGTGCCTGCTATCACTGGCTTTCTCCCCTCTCCCCACTCGGCCAAGACAGGAGCTCCCAGCTGCAGGGCTGTGTCTGTGGGCCATTTGCACTTTCCTCCCTTCTCACCTACCCATTTATTCCTCGTTGCCCACCTCTAGATGTTTCAATGTGCAGGTCTCTCAGGCATGTGTCTGTGTTGATCAGGGATTTCTTTGTTGAACTATAGTTGGTTAGCTTGTTTAAATTTCAGGGTGAGAGGACAAGGGGCTCTCTCATGCCGCCATTCCTCTGACGTCACTCCCTGTTAAATTTTAAACATTTTGAAGTAAATTTTTTAAATGTCATACTTCTCATAGTAGAAATAATATAAATGTTCCCTTGTGATTCAGATCCATAATTAAGAACATTTGAAAATATTAATATAAAATTTAAGAAACTGTTGTTTGTCATTATTACAGTGGGTGTTGTCCCTAACTCATCCACCAGATGGCCCAAAACTATGATTCACTTCTGATTTTGTCTTTGTTGCTGGATACCTCTAGCAAGTCCAAGAAATTATAGCATTCAAGGGTTATTTCTTATCAATGTTTCTATATCTATTTGTCCCTTTCTTGCCCTTACTATACTTTGCACTCTAATTTGGAGTTTTAATCAATTGTAGATAGAAAACCTCTAAACCAAATTAATATAACTGAGATAATAACCAACATGTCTTTCAGAAAGAGTTAAGAATATCTTCAACAAAATCTACACTAATAAAAATACCACATGATCTCATTCATTCATGGATAATAAATAGCATTATAAACTTATGAACAAAAATAGATACAGAGGCAGAGCTGCCTCAAACAGATTGTCAAACTGCAGCCAGAAGGCCGGGGAGAGTAGGGGGGAAGAAGGCGGGGGTAAGAGATCAACCAAAGGACTTGTATGCATGCATATAAGCATAACCAATGGACATAAGACACTGGGGGGTAGGGGAGGCCAGGGGATTGTCAAGGGTGGGGGGGGGGGAAGGACACATATGTAATACCCTTTGTAATACTTTAAGCAATAAAACAATTAAAAAAAAAGACAAACATGCAAATTGACCGCACCTTCACTACACCTTAAGCCACACCCACCAGCCAATCAGAGCAACTATATGCAAATTAACCCAACCAAGATGGCAGCTGGCAGCCACAGAGCTGGAGCGAGCAGGAGGCTTGGTTACCCCAATGATGGAGGAAGCCAAGCTTCCCATTTGCCGCGGCAGGCTCTGAGCTCCATCAAAGCAACAAAGTTTCAATTATAGAAGGTAAATAAACCCCAGATACCTGCTTTCAGCTGGCCATGGCCACAGAGCTGGAGCGAGCAGGCTTCCCTCCCACCCACCCTGGCCGGCTCTGAGCTCCTCTCAAAACAACAAAGTTTCAATTATAGAAGATAAATAAATCCCATAATTAAAAAAAAGAAAAAAAAGAGAGGCTGGAAGCTTCCATCACCGGGGGGCTTGGCCAGCCAGAAAACGGCCCTCAGCCCCTCACCCAGACTGATCAGGCACCCCAGTTGGTACCCCCCACACTAAAGGGGGTGTGGCCAGCCTGCAAACAGCCATCAGCCCCTCACCCAGGCTGGCCATTCATAGTTGAAGATCAGCCCTGATCCTCGCCAGCCAGTCATGAGAGGTCCATCTTTACCTGCACATGAACATTGGAGTTCCTGGTTCTCAGGGCTTCACACTTCAGGGTTTACACCAGCTGCCCTGTATTCTCAGGCCTTGGCCTCAGGGTGGTAGTTACCTATGGGCTCCTCAGATTCTGAGACCTCCACACTTGGACTTAGTTATACTATTGAGTTTGCTGGTTCTCCAGTTTGCAAAGCACAGATAATAGGGATCAACATATGATCCTATTCCTATAAATGTCTTAAATACTTCCATGTAGACCCTATTGGTTAGTCCAGAGAACACTGCCTAATAGAGGGACCTAGCACAGGCAGCACCTCATGCATTTACCAGTCCTTCTGTTACCTATCCTGACAGGCTGAATTAAAACACGCCACTCTAGGCTTCCTCTGTAGAGAGAGAGAGACAAGAGAGGTTATGGGAATAAAGCCAATTCCCATGGATATGACCTGTCTCCAGGGTTACATCTTATGTGGTGTAGAAATACTAAGAAAAAGTGTTATGTGCCTGAATGACTTTCGTATTTCAATCAAAGGAATTTGGATGATTTTCCTGGCCACAGGCACGTTACTTCCTCCTCAGCAGGCTGACAGGCATGGGCTGGGAGGCCCAGCGTCTCAGCGCTTCTGCAGTGCGGAAAAGACCTTGTGGTATTGGGGGCCCAGCCTTGTGCCCTGAACCCCTCCTGGCACAAGTCCTGACTGGGGGGTTCACCAGCAGCGCCATCCTGGTCACCAACACCACGCCATCCTGGTCACCAACACCATGCCGCCCTGGTCACCAACACCACACCGCCCTGGTCACCAACACCACACTGCCCTGGTCACCAACCCCACGCCGCCCTGATCACCAAATCCATGCCATCTTGGTCACCAACACCATGCTGCCCTGGTCACCAGCACCACACCATCCTGGTCACCAACACCACGCCACCACACCGCCCTGTCACCAACACCACACCACCCTGGTCACCAACACCACGCTGCCCTGGTCACCAACACCACACCATCCTGGTCACCAACACCACGCCACCACACCGCCCTGTCACCAACACCACGCCACCCTGGTCACCAACACCACCCTGCCCTGGTCACCAACACCACACCATCCTGGTCACCAACCCCATGCCATCCTGGTCACCAACACCACGCCACCACACCGCCCTGTCACCAACACCACGCCACCCTGGTCACCAACACAACACTGCCCTGGTCACCAACACAACGCCATCCTGGTCACCAAACCCATGTCATCCTAGTCACCAACACCATGCCGCCCTGGTCACCAACACCACACCATCCTGGTCACCAACACCACGCCGCCCTGGTCACCAATCCCACGCCACCCTGGTCAGCAACACCACACCATCCTGATCACCAACACCACACCATCCTGGCCACCAACCCCATGCCTTCCTGGTCAATGCTGAACCATTGAGCCACCGCCAGGCCACAGGGCTGCTTTAACCTCCCACCTCACAGAGTTGATGCAAGATGCTCTCTCAGCCTCTGAAGCACAATCCCGAGAGTGCAGGAGAGTGACGTGCACAGTTGAGCACAGCGGCTTCCTTCCCACAGACACCGCCACTCCTGCAGCCCGTACCCACCAATCTGATCCAGCAGGGGAACACCACACCTTAGGGAGGTAGTTACCCATGGGCTCCTCAGGTTCTCAGACCTCCACACTTGGACTTAGTTATACTATTGACTTTGCTCGTTCTCCAGTCTGCAAAGCACAGATAATAGGGCTCAACGTATGAGCCTACTCCTAGAAATGTCTTACATACTTCCATGTAGACCCTATGGCAAGGGTGGGCAAACTTTTTGACTCGAGGGCCACAATGGGTTCTTAAACTGGACCGGAGGGCCGGAACAAAAGCATGGATGGAGTGTTTGCGTGAACTAATATAAATTCAAAGTAAACATCATTACATAAAAGGGTACGGTCTTTTTTTTTTTTTTTTCAGTTTTATTCATTTCAAACGGGCCGGAGCCGTAGTTTGCCCATGGCTGCCCTATGGGTTAGTCTGGAGAACACTGCCTAATAGAGGGACCTAGCACAGGCAGCACCTCACCCACTTACCCAGTTCTTCTGTTACCCATCCTGACAGGCTGAATTAAAACACGCTACTTTAGGCTTCCTCCGTAGAGAGAGACAAGAGAGGTTATGGGAATAAAGCCAATTCCCATGGATATGACCTGTCTCCAGGGTTACATCTTATGTGGTGTAGAAATACTAAGAAAAAGTGTTATGTGCCTGAATGACTTTCGTATTTCAATCAAAGGAATTTGGATGATTTTCCTGGCCACAGGCACGTTACTTCCTCCTCAGCAGGCTGACAAACATGGGCTGGGAGGCCCAGCGGCTCTTTTCTTCTGCAGCGTGGACAAGACCTTGAGGTACTGGGGACCCTGCCTTGTGCCCTGAACCCCTCCTGGCATAAGTCCTGACTTGGGGGTTCACCAGCAGCACTATGAGGACGTCTCATGTCCAGGGTCAGTCCCAGCAGCGAGTCCCCTTCACCTCACAGGTTGGTGGGCCACTTAGCATGTCCCAGTGTATCCACCCACTGAGCAACCACAAGGAGGCAGAGATGCCCAGAGAGAAGGAAAGACCTGGAGGGAGTGATAAATTGGTGCTGAGCCCTGCAGCCGAACCGCATCCCAGCAGCTCCATTGTCTGATCCTGAGCCCTCCACAACTTTTTTTCATCAGTAACTGGAGGGTCCTGAGGTGTAAACTGGGGAGACAGGTTAATACATGACAGAGGACCAGACGTTGGCATTTGAAATTGTCTTTATTTCTGAACATTCCTTTCCAACCATCCACCCAGGATTGACTCCCACCCATGCAGCTGGAGGCCAAATACCTCTCCCTGTCCCCAAGCAAATCAGATTCATGTTTCTGATTGTAGGACACTTTTGCCTTTGAGGTCCCATGAACTCCCCAACCTTTGGCCCTGCAATCCTGTACCCAGGCTAGGTCCCTCCCATTCCCCATTCACACTGAGCATGAACGTGAAACGTGGGTGCCCCCTGCATAATGCACCCCGGTCCGAGGTTTCGGCTTCCAAAGGCCCAGAAAAGAAGCCTTTGCTGGGTGCACCCAGTGAGCAGGGTCACTACAGGGGCACATCACGGGCTCCATGTCATGAAAACGTCACCTTATAAAACTTCCTATGTATACGATTCTTGGTGACAAGATGGATGGTCCTGGGCTGTCCTAACTTCCTCAGTATCCTCATGAGCTCAGCCTGGATCAGGGCAAGTCTCTCCTGGTTGATAATCCCTTGGGTCCTGTAACCCTCCAGGGGGATGGGATACACCTCGCGCTCTAAACTGCGCAGCCCGGTTGTGTGGCGCAGCAGCTTCTCCACGGTGGCCACGGAGAAGTTGTTCATAAATATGGTGAAGTGTCTGAGCTGGTGGCAGCGGCTCAGGACAGGCAGGATAGCTTCGACTTGGGAGTCCCCCATCCCACATTTATCCAGACCCAGGCCCTGCAGGGTGGGTGCCACTGCTTCCAGCAGAGCTCAGAGGGGCTCACTGAAATCCCCAAGGCTGAGGTCACATAGATATAGGAACTTCAGCTGCCTGAGGTTCAGGCACTGGAACAGGTATGTGAGGTCTGAATGCGTCAGCCGCTGGCCAAACATTAGGCAGAGTTTGTCCAAGGGAGTCTGCAGGCACCTGGGGAGACACAAAGCAGGTTAGGGCCTGGGAAAGGGGGTAGCCAGTAGAGGGGGTCTTGCAGGTGGCAGAAGATGGATTTGCCCAATCCCAGGGCTGTCTTCACAATCTGATGAAGGCCAGCAGCCAGGACACCCAGTCTCCTTTTAGGCTGGGACAAGTTCACGACATGGCCAGAGCCTCCTGTCCTCAGCTGCCAAGCAGTGCACTGCACTCTGGAGGGTGACTGGACAGAAGGAAAACCCCGGGAATCTGCTCAGAGAACTGGACAGTGTCTAGGTTAAGGGTGGACATCCCTGAGCCTTAAGTGTGGGAGACAAAACCAAGAATGCTGTCAACTCAGGCTTCCTTCTGTCCACTGCTTGGGCTCCAGGCCCTAGATATCTGGGCAACATGAGGTTAGTTCATGTAATACATAAACAACAAACATGGCACTAACAGGTTTGACTCCATGGATAGAGTGTTGGCCTTTGCATTGATGTGTCTCAGGTTTGATTACCACTCAAACACATGCACCTCATTTGCAGGCTCAATCCCTGGACCTGGTTGAGGCATGAGCAGGGGGGCAACCAATCAATGTATCACTTTCACATAGATGTTTCTCTCTCTTTTCCCCTCCCTTCCACTCTCTAAAAATCAATGGGAAAATATCCTCAGGTGAGGATTTAAAAGAGAGAGAGAGAGAGAGAGAGAGAGAGAGAGAGAGAGAGAGAGAGAGAAGAGAGAGGAGAGAGAGAAGACCTGGAAAGATCGTGCAGCGACAACTGGGAGGCCGGTCTGCAGAGGCGACTTCTACCACAAACCACCTGTCACTCTTTGCAGTCCTTTCCCTCCCGCTCCCTTAGCTGCGGAATCGTGCCTTTCCTGTCTACTAATGACCTTCCTGGAGCCCTGGACCACCTCTGACACATGGGGAAGCTGAGACAGGCTCACGTGCGTTCACATGGCCACTGGGCACAGAGATTCTGTCTGGAAATGCTCCATGCAATGTGGCTTTTCCTCCTCCCTCCCCCTTCCTAAGTCCTGGTCACTTAGACATCTCTCCCTAAGGAAGAATTCACAGACCCCGGCTCACTGGGTCACTCATTGAGCCAGTTCTGCTATCCCTCCTGACAGGCAGATTTTAAAACACGCTTCTCTAAGGTGCTCACGGG